>NC_051238.1:19834121-20119121 GCF_015220715.1 Pygocentrus nattereri | reverse complement strand
TATTGTAGTTTACTGTATTGTACAGCTCAGAGTTCTGTGTTCAGCTCTGTTCCTTTTCTCTCTGTATCTACACTGACTTTAGTTTCCAGCAGTATCTGAGCTCAGGACCGTCTTTCGCGAAGATACTTTCTCTAGACAGACAACGTGCTTCTTGTAAGTCGCTCCGGATAAGAGCGTCTGCTAAATGCTGTAAATGTAAAATGTAAATTGCCGGTGATGGTGGCAGAAATTTGATCTGTGGCTCTACTGAACGAAACATCCAGTTTGCTGCTGTTCTTCTACCACTGATATGTAAATGCAGCATAATATGTGCAGTAGTTTCTCATTATTTAGCAAATAGTAATTTAATTATATACATTTGTTTTTTTTGTTCTTATTTTGCTCTCACCGAAAGCTCTAATTCATCTTTGGAAAAGGATGATAGCATCATTTAAGGATTAATGAACATTATGATTGATGAATGTCTCTTTGTTGAAATTGTATCAGTTGTACAAGACAAGCTTGATATGCCAATAATGAACGGAAACATTAAGGCTCAAATGCATGTTTTTTTTATTCGCCTCCGTTCGCAACAGTGTGATAGGAGCATATGTACTTCGTAGAAGTACACACACTCATCTTTTTTCAATGCACAATGTGTGTTAGTCATCCTCTAGTTCATCATAAGAGGTGGGTTTCTGACCATATGACCACTGCTGGCGGGATGTTTTTGATTGGCAGACACACTCAGTCTAGCATCATTTCTGCCCTGATACACTCTTACTGTCACGACACATACAAACATTTGGCTACCATGTGTCATTGTTGCACTGAGAATAGGGTAGCAAAATAAACTCACTGGCCACTTTATTAGGTACCCCTTTTTCCTTCAGAACTGTCTTAATTCTTCGTGGCAGACTTTCACCAAGGTGTTGGAAACGTTCCTCAGAGATTCTGGTTGGTTATTTGAGTTCCTGTTGCCTTTCTATCATCTGGAACCAGTCTGCCCATTCTCCTCTGACCTCTCACATCAACAAGGCATTTTCGTCCACACAACTGACCGCTCACTGGATATTTCCTCTTTTTTGGACCTTAATTCTTCTTGTACATGAAAATCCCAGTAGATCAGCAGTTTCTGAAATACTCAGACCAGCCTGTCTGGCACCAACAACCACGCCACGTTCAAAGTCCCTTAAATCCCCTTTCTTCCCCATTCTGATGCTCGGTCTGCACTTCAGCACGTTGTCTTGACCACCTCTACATGCCTAAATGCACTGAGTTGTGGCCATGTGATTGGCTGATTAGCTTTTTGTATTAACAAGCAACTGAATTGTACCTAATAAAGTGGCTGGTGAGTGTATAATCCACTCATAACCTGGTATCTCACTTTCATTTTCCTTAAGGTGCCTTTGGGGTGTCTGTGTGTGTGTGTATGTGTGTGTGGGTGTGATCTTTGGATGTTTTGTAGTTGGTGATGGCATCTGAAGCGCTGCAGTGGCACAAAACAGGACACACAGCAACATTGCCGCTACAGGTTCTCTTCAGCAGTCTCTACACACAGCCATGCCTAGCCACCCACTCAGCTGATGTGCTGCTAATTTATATGCATGGCCATTCCCTGTGGGGAGAGAGCATACATACCACTGCCTTTATTCTCTTAAATGGAGGGCCTGACTCCATTAAGCAGAGACTGCTTATTACATTACAGCCACTTTGCTGATCCTATGGCTTCCCCCACCCCTTTTGCTACTTTTTTCTTTTTCTTTTTTTTTTTTTTTACAATTAAGTGATAATTACTCAATATTAAATCTTTGACTAATTCTAAGCAGGGCTATGACAATATTGTTCAGCATGGTAGGAAATAATGTACAAATGCATCACGCAGATGTATTATTTGGAATTACATCTGGAAATCATATAATAAAATGGTCATAATGGTAATGTAGGGCAATACATCAGTAATATACCGCTGCTGTCGGAAGAAAACCTTGTATCTCCATTTTTGGCATTTTTCAGTTTTTGAGATCATTTGAAAGCATCTGTTACTCTTTACATTGTGTGTACATTTTATGATGAGTGGCCTAAAAGAAATGACCCAAAATGACATGGGAAAAATTCTGGTTCCATTGACTTACATTAAAAGTGAAGTATGTTTTTTCCTTCTCCTGTAAAGTTACCATGTTGGAGATATAAGGTTTTCTTCCAATAGCAGCGATATGCTGTTTAACCCTTGGAATTCATGTTATCACAGCTATTTTGTTATATTCTTTATCCAGCTGTGATGTAGAAATAAAAATGAGTTTGGACAACTTTTGACTAAACTGAGAATTTTGAGTTAATTAAAGAAAAGCAGTGTATTCAGTCACCTTATAATTGTAAGGTGAGCTAACTTTGAATTTTAACATCCAACTACTTGGATGCGATTCTCTTTGCATTTCAGTGGATGAATTAAGCAGAAATTTTGAAAAATCAGTGGAAAAATCATTCCCTTTCAAAATGAGAAGTACTGTAGTACGTCTGATTTGTCGTTTTTTAAATTGCAATATAGATAGTCAGCTATAAGGTAGTTTCAATTGCACCTTTAAATACCAGCAATTATATAAAAGGAACAGCTTCCTTTGAGCAGTTACGAAAGATTGAGAGGTGCCTTTCAGTAGCCATGGGGAACTGAGCCACAAAATCTGGGTGGGATTGATTGGCAAATCTCTCACCATCTGCAAACTCTCAAAACCAATTCCATACAAATAATGGGCTCTAATTCTCTAAAATCGCTCTTCCAGAGACATGGGAATTCTACTCAGGGACATGGAGCACAGTCCATCAGATCCCAGTTGGAATTCTGCTGTTATGCAGCATTAACGATCCAAGCTAGATCCATTCGCTGCAAATGCTCTGTTAGATCAAATCCCGCTCGTGTCTTCCTAAAAGCATTGATTGTGTTCAAGACATGCTTATGAAATACGTTTGAGGAACAATGTTTGCAGGCAATTGAGATTTTTCTGTCGCTTCCTTAATAGCTCTCCCTGCATGTGTTTGCTTCCGTTTGTTGCTTTTTTTCTGATGCTAGTCCTGGCTCTTGATCTATTTATGTATTCATGAGCAAGAATGCCCTAAATGACGACACACAATGCAAATGCATCTTGTAGGGGGTCTGCATGAAGGAGCGGCAACACATGAATTGCCACTGGAACAACTGGTTTCAGGCTACGTTTGCCTAATTAGTGAGATAGGGAGCGGAAAACAGGGGAAACGGCGCCGTCATACCATTTAAATAAGCTTATGGCTCCATTGTGTTGAACAAATTGCCCGCTTTGCATGTTTACTACTATTACAGGAAAGGAGGGGCCAGCACCTCAAGCGCTGTTGGTAGCTCTTCTGTCGTATATTGTAACGTTAATTTTTTTTGCACAAGCCATTATGCGCTGCTATCATAATTATGTTCTGGCAATTTAGTGCAAACCTGAACAGGCACTGTAAAGCCTGGGCCCCACCTGTGCCTCAGGAAGAGCCTGTGGAAATAATGTTATCTGGGCAAATATCATGCTGTGCTATGTACACTGTTGCAGCGGAATGTCTTCAGAAACCTGCTTGCTCAAGAGGGTTCAATCTCAAGTAGCACATCATTCCTACTGGTCCTTAAAAAAGATTTTGACAAGCTCTTAAAATAGATTTTAAATGTCATAAAAAGTCAAAATGCCGGAGAATATTTTACATTTTTACTATTAAAGGTACTAATTTAATTCAATTAAGATGATGCTTAAAGACAAGGCTGGAAAGATTCATTATGTTTGTAAACTAGTTTTAGTACTCTGACTAAAAAAAGTCGGAAAACTGACCGTCGATCACTGATAAATGTCTAGGGGATGGCAGAACTGACAACAATGTCAAACGCACTGAAAAGACTAAGCTAGAGTCAAGCAGTAGTAAAATGTGTATCCATGTTTAATTTCCAGCCATTTGGCTTGAATAAAAAAGCCTTTAACACTTGTTATATTTTAGTTTGTTTGCATTGTTGTGCAGCATAAACAGCATTATTTTTCCTTTGTTTTTATCTAAGGTGTTGCTACACCATTGCTGTGGTATTCCAGGTTGCAGTGGTATTCCAGGTGGTTGTTAAGGTGCTGCTAAGCCATTGCTATGGTATTCCAGGTGGTTGCTTAGCTATTGCTCTAATATCCCAGGTGGTAACAATGTGTTGCTAGGCCATTGCTATCCTAGCCCAAGTGGTTGCTAAGGTGTTGCTAGGGTGTTGCTATGGAATCGAAGGTGGTGGCTAGTATGTGTGTATACAAGTGTACTAATATGCTTCAAAATGAACTGCAAAAGTCAGAAGCACAAACCTGATGATTGCCACACAAAATGAAAATCGATTGTTACTGTATATCATTGCCTAATTTATAGCGCTGTAATTGTCACATAACTATATAATTACATGTGTATTACTTTCAAATAATACACCAAAACAAAAGCAATAAATCTCTGATGCTTTAACAGTGTAGTGGCGCATTCTGCAGGCAGCTGAAAACAGCGTCTCGGAGTTATAGCAATCGACCTTGCTGAATTCAATCCCCATTTGTGATGCCTTGTCAATCCTATTTCCCTCTTTAATGGACTGTCTGAGTGACCATTCGGAATACAATTGAGCAATCAATTTTCCATAAATGTAAATGGGATTAAAGTTTAAGCATTGCCCAACGACTTAAGTTGGACTGGAGCTCAAAACATTCCTGTTTGCTGCCAAACAAGCGCAGTGGGAAGAGTAAACAGAGACGAGGAGGAAAAACACCACCGTAGCCAGACATATTCTTGTATTGGAAGCGAGTGGGGGGTGATTGTAACTCCATTTATGATTGCATCCCCCCTGAAGTGCCTCCACTACAATACTACCTCCCTCTTCTGAAAATAGGATTAAATACACGTCAGAGTGATGAATATTTAAAAAATAAAAGGCTTTTTGGCTCCATGTCCCTGGTGTCCATCCTGGTTTAATCAGGAATATTGGGTGCTGGCTGGGTGGCTGGCTGGCTGGCTGACTGCTGTGGTCGAGGCTTTTAAAGATGTGACTCATAGGCTGGTCAGGCTGGGCCTCCGCCAGTAGTTTGTGTTAAGAGCTGAGTGCAGTAAATGTATAAATGTATAGGGCCAGTTCACGGAATGCTTACTTGCACAGAACCAACAGTTGGGGATGGTTTTGCTTGTGCTGTAGAGAAAACCACCAAACACTGACAAAACCATTTTAGTGCTATTTAGTGGAGGGCAGATGCAGTGCACCACAGTATCAGTACATTCTAACGGCTTAACTGATATGAACATTTTATAAGTAATATCAATTTCAAGGAGCTCTTAAGAGGAAGGAGTACTGATAATATCAGCTGAGGAAATTGTATATAGTTACAGATGAAAGAGGCTCCAGTAATATTAGTTCAACAGTATTTTACTAATAGTTTTGTCAGTGTTATCAAATTTAAATCAAATTTGCAGCTCTTTTAAAAAAGTTAGATTAGAGGTATTAAATTATAAGATTCTGTTCTCGACAGAGTTTATGTACGTTTTGGATACTAAATCCTAACAGTCTACCAACCAAGACTATCCAGTTGACAGATACTGACATAGAGTCAAGAACATAACTCTCTCAATAAACCTCTGAATCAGTGCATCATTCCGGCACTATTGCTACATAAACGATGTAAGCAAGCTACCAGATATGTGCATTGAAATTATATTACAAGAAAGTATATACAGTATACTAAAGCAGCTACTCAGAGTGTTGGCTACTACTGTCACAGCAATTTTTATACATTGTCTTATTCACAACCCAGTAATTCAGACGATCCAGTGATATTCAATGCATGTAGAATAAAATGTGCTGGTTTTGGAACATTGTTATCCACATCATTCATTTTTCCCATAAGGATAAAAGGCCTAGACTTTTTAAAGGTTTAGAGCTCCTTATATGGGCATGCTGCTAAATACATATAAAAGACGTGTCGTCATGTATCAGAGAAGTCAATCTAACATGATTCTAACATAGTTACTTTAACCAACCAACAAACTGGTAGGAAGGCAAAGGCAGAACAAAGGCATTTTCATCCACACAACTGACCGCTCACTGGATATTTCCTCTTTTTCGGACCGTTCTCTGTAAACCCTAGAGATGGTTGTGCGTGAAAATCCCAGTAGATCAGCAGTTTCTGAAATACTCAGACCAGCCCCTCTGGCACCAACAACCACGCCACGTTCAAAGTCTCTTAAATCCCCTTTCTTCTCCATTCTGATGCTCGGTCTGCACTTCAGCAAGTTGTCTTGACCACCTCTACATGCCTAAATGCATTGAGTTGCGGCCATGTGATTGGCTGACTAGCTATTTGTGTTAACAAGCAATTGAACAGGTGTACCTAATAAAGAGGCCGGTGAGTGTATTTTACTCTAACAAAGTAAAATTACGAATAAAGTCAAGTGAAAATAAATGTACGATGATTTAATTCTACTCAAAAACTACCATTACAGGGAAAAACATTCAGGTACTGTAACAAGGGTAAATGAAATATCTTACACCTCTGAAAGCAACCATAACAAAGCTTTTTAGAGGGACTTTCACCAGTATCAATAAATCTGTATCAAGATTAACGTCAGTAAAACAGCCAGCTGATATATCAATAGAGCCCCTGATATTTCATGGGAAAACTGTAGAGAGACCTGTAAACCGTCACTAAGATCAGTGTTTTGCATCCATTTTTTTTCCCTCAAAAATTTTAAATGTGCAGATTTTTTCTAGTTTTATGTCAAAGGTGATTTATTTCAGGGGAAAGATAAAAAAGCCTTTAATTACTTTCTCGTCACATTTTCTTCATTTCATGAACAGCTGAAAAAAGCATGAATCACAGTCATCATCATTAAAGAGCCATTGCACCATTCAGACGCAATAATTAGCTCGCTCCCAGCCTTGTGTTTTCCTGGTAAATGTCTAATGAAGGGAGGGAAATATTGGAAATTGAATTATTTTCTCTCTACAGCTGTTATTAGACTGTCATTTTAAGCTCTTCGACTTGGAAATGAAATGGCATTAAAAATACATTAGCATGGGAAAGGGGGCATTCTAAGTGCATATGTATGTCTGCGATATCACTGGCCTTTTCTTATCTTTTAATATTCAGGCCTGCATAGCCACAGGTCCTACTGTGAAATATAGAAATACAGAAAGTAATTAGCTACCAACATGAAAAAAATCGCCTCGAGAGCCATTAGTGACACATTCATTGCCCTTGCCTTCCAAAAGCTTTCCCAAGAATTAATCTCATTTTAAAAATAAGATTATTCTAAAAAGTCAGAATGTAGTAAGTATCCTGAGTGTTTAAACATGTCCGCAAATGTTTTCTCTCCCATACTAGTATTTTATAATACGTACAGTATGTATATACTATTCTGGACTGTTTGCAGTAGCCCATAAAAAATAATGGATTAATATTTACAGCAAAAAGTGAGTTTCAGGAATTCACTTTCACACATAGCAAAGACATTCTAAGTAATTGACCTATCCATGCTTTTGTATAACTACTGCTGTGAAGTTGGAGCTTTACAGAACTCTGACAAAACCTCATTCAATCTAATACACTCACCAGCCACTTTATTAGGACCTCAGTTGCTGAACTGAAGGCCAAACTACCAATATACTTTCACCAGTCACCTTAGTTGGTACACCTTGCTAGTAAAAGGCTGGACCCCCTTTTGCCTTCAGAACTGCCTTAATTCTTCGTGGCAGACTTTCAACAAGGTGTTGGAAACGTTCCTCAGAGATTTTGGTTGGTTATTTGAGTTCCTGTTGCCTTTCTATCATCTGGAACCAGTCTGCCCATTCTCCTCTGACCTCTCACATCAACAAGGCATTTTCATCCACACAACTGACCGCTCACTGGATATTTCCTCTTTTTTGGACCGTTCTCTGTAAACCCTAGAGATGGTTGCGCGTGAAAATCCCAGTAGATCAGCAGTTTCTGAAATATTCAGACCAGCCTGTCTGGCACCAACAACCACACCACGTTCAAAGTCACTTAAATCCCCTTTCTTCCCCGTTCTGATGCTCGGTCTGCACTTCAGCAAGTTGTCTTGACCACCTCTACATGCCTAAATGCATTGAGTTGTGGCCATGTGATTGGCTGATCAGCTATTTGTGTTAACAAGCAATTGAACTGACCGGTGAGTGTATATTCTACTGCATCACTCAAAATTCCTACTCTTATACTGTGTTAACTTCAAATGACATTCATCTTGTATGTGTGAGAAGTCACACTGATTGGATGGATTTTGTATGTGATCGTGATCATTTTAGCATGGTAGCAAGCTTGTCATTGCAAACCTGCCTAGTTTATATCAGCTACAATAACACAGTCCAGCTTGATAGCAGAGCACATTGAACTGCAAACGTCAGAGACATTTATTTCATTTCCAGTTCAGTGCCATTGCTCTGGACGGATGCAGAGCTGTCAAGAAATCACAGACAAAAATGAAGAAAATTTTTTCGGCTGCAATTCATTTGATTTTGTACTTCTGAACAGAAACTTCACATGATCCGAAACTCCAAATCCAAATGTCATTAGGGGCGCCTCCAGACAAGAACCAGTATGACTTCCAAAACAATTCACGAGAGGACGCCCCTGAAGAGCAACGCTTATTACCTGTCCATCTGGTGTACCTTCATCACTGCTGAAGGAATGAATGACAAATCCACGGAAAGGACGCACTAATAAATGCCATTGGGGGAAAAAACTAAAATAACCCAAGCACTGCCTTCATCCTGGCTAACAGACAGCTTGGCAGTAGCTAGTGTAACAGAAGTGCATGTCATGTGAACAAAAAACACAGATGTTTGAAAAATCTCTGCCGCTTTAATGCGCTCTCATTTTTCTGTGTATTCCTGTATTTTTTTCTTCTGCAACAGCCAAGATCCTGTCTTATGAAATAATGAGGCCCACTTAAACATATTGAGGTTTCTGCCTGATGAAGAGTCTGCAAAGACGAAGGAGTCGATTTAAAAAAAAAAACAAAAAAAACTCCTGGTTACTTTCCTCAGGCTCTGTTTTTTATTCTAGCTGCATGCGGTGCATATACATGACACATTCTCCCAGGAGGATAGCCAAACGTGGGCACTGTGTTGTTTGGACTCACTTTGAAACACACTCACTCATTCACTGCCTGAATATTTAAACAGAGCACAGAGGTTTATGCAGCTGTTGTCTTGTGTTACTTTCATAAAACAAAACAAAAAAAAAAACCCTACAACTTGGTAGAATGTGGAGCTATCACCGAGCCTATATGCCCTTGAAAAGGACAGAAGACTAATGCATCTATACTCCTATGATCCATGCGTTATTCTGTTTGCAGTGGGGGAAAAAACAAACCAACATATAATACAATATACAAAATGACAATACAAGGGAATCCAAGGCATGAAGGAGCATGTGCTGTTTGAGATAGCAAAGAATAAACATGCCGGAAACAGTGTTCAGTGTACAGTGTATCAATGTACATGAATAAAATATATAAATATTTTCTAAATATATATTTTAGAACTGTACATGTTATATGTATATTTTTCTTTTATAAATCTAAATAAAATATCAAAACAGCTACTGCCTAAATTAAGTAAACAAAAGACAAAATAATGTAAATGTCATATATTTCATTCATGTGGGAATGTTGTACACACTGAAAGTTAATAGATGCATCTTTATAGCTGTGTCCACATTCCAAGCTTTTTCTCTCATTCCTGATTTTTCGCTTCTGTAATGATGTTTTTCCACCAGGCAGAGTAGTAGGTGGTAACACAGTGTGGTTACACACCTGTGATCATGCATTTTGCCTTTAGTCCTGCTGGTAGGTGAACTGTAGTGTATCTGAGCAGCTGCCCTAAATTTAGTAACCTCACTTGTCAGGGTACTTGCGGAAAATGCAACCAACATATAGGACATTATAACAGCTGATGGGGTTCCTGAGTGGTGCAACTGTCTAGGCGTTGGCACCAATATCAAGAAATCGCAAGCTCAGTCCCTGGTGATGCTTCTGTGGCTGGGAGTCCAAGATGACACTATTGGCATCGCCCTCTCAGAGGGGGTGGGAAAGCCCATTGCTCAGCGCGATGCTAGCCAGTGCAGGTGTTGGTTAGCTGATGTGACAGAATGATGATTAACATTCTCCTCAAAGCCTGTTCAGCTGTGACGTTGCTTTAGTGGCAAGTCAAAAACATGCAGTGGCAAGCTTCAAATGGCTTTTGTTTGCCTTTGCCCTTCTAGCTCTGGTGGTAACTAATGGGTAGACTTGAAAACAACCAGTTAGGTGAGAAAAAAATTAAAGCAAAATAGTAACTTGTGAGCTAGTTTGAAGAACAAAGTTTGGCTCCAGCTTTCTCCAGGACATGTTCAGCCATCATATGGATTCCATCAGCAACACTCCTGATATAACATAATGAAGTATTGATTAATGGAAGCAGTTATTTAGGGGCAGCCATGGGCTGGAGGTTAGGGAACCAGCCCTGTGACCAGAAGGGCTCCAGTTCGATCCCCAGAGCCGACATCACATGACTGAGGTGCCCTTGAGCAAGACACCTAACCCCCAACTGCTCCCCGGGTGCTGTGGATAGGGCTGCCCAACGCTCCGGGCAAGCGTGCTCACCACCCCCCCATGTTTGTGTGCTCAATAGTGTGTATGTGGTGTTTCACTTCACGGATGGGTTAAATGCGGAGGTGGAATTTCCCCATTGTGGGACTAATAAGGGTCTCAACCTTATTTGATGACAACCACAAATAATATTGCTGCTATTTTAAAAAAATTTTAAATTTTACATTTTGCACAGGATTGTATGTTTTCTGCCTTTTTCCATGAAGCTGAATCATGAATGACTCTTTTGGAATGGAAATTAAAGATATCACTACAAGATCACTACAATTTCTTTCATTCTGTAAACATTCAGAACCAGAACGTATGGTGGAGCTAGAGATTGTGCTGAGCATTGATGGTCAAACATGGTCATCACACATCGTCTTTCGAGTCAGATGATTGCCGTAAGTAGTCAGAGAAAGCTTTGAAAGCTCTAGTACCAGCATACATGATCCGTCAAAGTCCTATAACCCATTCAGAATGCTTCAATAGGCTGAGGACACGATCACACAGTTGGTGTCAGATTGTTTGTCTTATATAGTTCCTAAACTCTGAAACAGCATTCTGGAAAAAAAAATCTAGGGAATACAAGATCTATAGGTTTTTTGAATCCATATAGGTGTTGTTTAAAAATGAAAAATGTGATATAAATAAAAAATCTGAAGTTTGAATAATTGAAAGGGACAGCATGCCCACTCCAAGTAAAGGGAGAGGGCTAACTGGGATGAGGCCCAAGGTCATCCTAGGAGCCACTGGAGGGATCTCCAACTTGGCCTTGCAGCGGCTTGGGTTCCCCACAGTTACTTTGGAGGAAGTTGCAGGGGGCAAGGTTGTCTGGGATTCTTTGCTCTCCCAACAGCTACCAAGACCCTAATAAATGGTCTAAGATTATTTTGATGATGATGATGATGTTGATGATGATGAAACGAAATGCTGAGTAAACAGCAAAATCGTTGCATTGTTACTGTTTGTGATCACATTCAAAACTAGCATCATGTGAGATGACTACCACACAACCTCTAAAGAACCCCACCTACTGAGGAGAAAGAGACACAGGCACATGAGAAGGGTTTGGGCAGTTCTGTGCTCAGATACAGTGTAGTAACTATACCATGATGTCTGGTGGAAAAGTGCTGTGAGTGACCCACATTTAGCACAAGTCACTCTGCCATCATTTGCAGAAAGGACCTGCTGCCGACCTGCTGCCCACACTGGATGATAATCATAGTTATATCCGCATGGGGGGAAAAGGAAACCAGTCATATAAATTTTGATATGACCCTTCTCATTACAGTTGCATATACTCAACATACAGTATATCTGATGTAAAAGCACAGTGGTAGAAATCTGATTATGAAAACAGTGTTCACAAACAAAATCAGACCTGTGTCTCTCCAACCCTGTAATGTAAACGTAGCCTTTCTTTCTTTTTTCTATTTCTTCACATGCATACAGGAGGAAGAAGAAAAGCAGCGTGCTCAGACTGGAATGTGGGCAGAGTGGACCCAGGAGGACAGGGGCCAGATCAACACTTTACTGTCATTGTGCGCTGCAATTAATTCCATTTTCTGAGTTATTAGGTTTGGATTGCTTATCAAAGCATTCGCTCTGATCATTTCCCTCTGCACACACGGCAACACTACAGCGAGGGTCAGCCACAGAGAAATTATTTCCTATTAGGAGAGGGTAGAAAGAGAGAGGGGGTGAAGGGATAGAGGGACAGAGTGAGTCAGAGAGAAAGAGAGAGAGGGCAGAGAGAGCAAAAGAAAGAGAAAGAGACTTTGAGTGGTGAGGGAGAAAGGGATAGAAATGCAGAGTGAGTCAGGGAGAGAGAGAGAGCGAGAGATGGAGAGAAGGGGTGGAGGGGAGGGAGAACAAAAGAGAGACAGTGAGAGAGTGGGGGGGTAGAAATAAAGGTGAAAATGAAGGAAAGAGTCAGATCAAAAGAGGAAAGCAAACAGAATGAGAGAGAGGAGGAGTAAGAGAGAAATAAAAAAGAGTGGTGAGGAAAAGGAAAAGAAGGGACAGAGACAGGGAAAAGAGACAGACAGAATGAGGAAAGAAAGAAATGGAGAAACGAGAAACACAGAAGGAAAAGGGGTGAGAGGGAAAGAAGTGGGGGAAAGTGAGAAAGAGTGAGAAAGAGAAGGACAGAATGTGTGAGAGAGACTGAAGACAGAGAGAAGTAGTAGAGAAAAGACTGGGGGTAGATGGAAAGGCAGGCTAAAAAGGCACAAAGAAGGAAAGAAACAGGCAGCTGTACCCGCCTCAGCTCTGCTGGGTTAGTGGTCAGTGCCGAGCTCTGCCGATTTGTCAGGAGGATAATTCAGTGCAAGGCCTCGCTGTGCTGAGCTCGTCCACTGCGGCAGAGCGGCAGCTTGGACTGTCCTCTATTAGCATTACTGGCCATCACATAGCCTAACACGCACTCCAGCATGCTAATGAATCACACAGAACAGACTGCTGCTGCAGAGCCAGGCAGATGAGCGCTCTGATTGAGGGAAGACTGTCATAGCTGGAAATTCTGTAGTACTGATGAGGATCCATGAGGACAGTTGATTTCTCCATATCTAAGGGTTAAAAAGGCTGCCAACGTACTTCCTTAAACTGTTGCTGCTAATCTACTGGATCCTGCTTTAATATCCTATTGACCAGGGGCATAGCCACAGTTAGGCCTGGATAAGCCTGGGCCTCCCTAGATTGATTGTAGGTCTATCAATCAAACGGAGAAAGAAAAAAACAGTTTTTTTAAGATGAAATGAAATTGTTTTCTGGGAGATGTCATTGTATTAGGGCCAATCAAAATGATTATGCTCTCTACATCACTCCGGAATGTGGGGGGTATAATCCAATCAACCAATCCCACGCTCAACCCTCCAATCGCTGCTTAGCAACCTCCATTAAGCACTGCCTCAGGCCCTCAGTTCTTAATCACTGTGGTAGTGTTCGAATTGGAAGGAATGTGGTACTTGCAGTGCCCTTTACTGCAAAAGCCAAAATGGGCTGTCTCAAAATATCTAAGCAAACTTCAGTGGATCGAGTCTTCAAAGTAATACACAAATGTGGCAGGATGCTGTAGCCTAGGATTATTAGGTTTAGACTTTTAAGTTTGATATGTTTTCTTGATTTTGTAAATCTTATCCATCCATCCATCCATCCATCCATCCATCCATCCATCCATCCATCACCGCTTATCCGAATCCGGGTCACAGGGGCAGCAACCTAAGCAAAGAGGTCCAGGCCTCCCTCTCCTCCGCCACCTCCTCCAGCTCTTCTGGAGGGATGCCGAGGCGTTCTCAAGACAGTCGAGAGATATAATCCCTCCAACGTGTCCTGGGTCTTCCCCGGGGTCTCCTCCCCGTCGGACATATCTGGAACATCTCCCTAGGGAGGCGAGGGGGGGGGGTACTGGAGCCTACCCCAGTAGTCATTGGGTGGAAGGCAGGATACACCCTGGACAGGTCGCCAGTCCATCGCAGGGCAGACAGGCAGACATACACACACACATTCACACCTATGGGCAATGTAGCATGTCCAATTAGCCTGACTGCATCTCTTTGGACTGTGGGAGGAACCCGGAGAACCCGGAGGAAACCCACGCAGATACGGGGAGAACACGCAAACTCCACACAAAGAGGACCCTGGCCACCCGGCCAGGGAATTGAACCCAGGCTCTTCTTGTGAGGCGACAGCAGCACCCACCACACCACCGTGCCGCCCCAGGCTTACCCAAGAATTTCTTTTTGCCTACTCCTCTGCTACCGACAGTCAAAGACAGTCAGTATTGGTTATTTCAATTGACAGATACTTACACCTTTTTTTAGGAGGAAGCTTAGAAGTTTTTCCTCGCCAGTCAAAAGTAGGATCGATTTCCAGCTGCTACATCAGCAGTCCAGAGAAATCAAGACTCTTTAGTTGAGCAGGAGCAGCCAGCTAGTATTCTGAGTCTTTTTAAACGTTAGTGTTCCTTGAATGATGGTATGATAGCCACAGTAATATCAGTGATGTGGTATCTAAATTCTTACTTGTATTTGCTGCAGATGTCTTATAGATTTGAAGCCTGACAGCTACCAAGGTTAGAGTTACTTCTGCCATGGGTTTATTCACTCTGCCAAGCCTAAGTCATTGTCAATCACAATATAGTTTGAAACACCCACACAGTCATAGTGCTATTGAGCTTTGTTGGTTTTTAACTCTCTCCTCTCTCTTCAAGCAAAATGGATCTAGCCAGATTTCTCTGATCTTCTCTGACAGAGAAGAATCTGCTGGCTGTTCGAGAAACATGGCTGTAGAGGGCGGAGTCGGCTTTCAGGGACTGTGACCTCCACTTCTCTGCCTGAAAACCCGAAGAGCCATTTACACTCGTAGCTCTCTGAAAAGGAGAACAACTTACTCCTGCCTCTCAGCTCTAGTGTTGTTAGTAAGTTGTGCAACAACATGAATATAGTCATGTTCTTCTAATTATTGTCATTTTCTTCATCTTCTTCATTTTGATTAAAATCAATCAATTAATCAATCAACCTTTATTTTGACTCGGAATTACATTGAGGGCAACCCTCATTTTCAATGTAGCCGAGCATTTACAAAAACAGGGATTGACATGACAAAGAAAATAATATCTATATTTAATCATTTTAAATTAAAAGAAAATTTAAAATAACAGTGAATAAAAGATAAAAGTAGATAAAAATAGAACTTGAGATTAAAATGGTAAGAAGTTAAGATCAAAAATAGATAAGAAATTAGTAAGGTAATAATACAATATCACAAATAAAAAAAAAAAGTAATGATAAAAAAACTTAAAAATAAAATGAGAGGAAATAAATAAATAAAAAGAGATAAAGAACTAAGGAGAACTAACACAAAAATAAAAGTTACGAATAAATATGATTAAGTAAAAGTAAGTAAAAAGTAAAATATCATCAGAATACAAAATCATTAAGCCAGTATTGAGAATCGAATCAAATCTTTGACTGTACTGGTACACTGCTTAAACATGATATCATTGGCTAAAAAATCATATTGATGCATGGCAAAAGTCATTTTGATTGAAGACTTATTTAAATGATATAACACGATAAACTGTGCTTAATATAACATAAATAAATATGATCTAACAAGGTGAAAAGGTCAGTGTTGAATTTAGTCTTCTTCTTTAAAGTCAGGATTCATTTTTGCATATTTCAATCATTAAGATTTAATGAAGAAGCTCAAAGTGAGGTCATGTGAAATAGGCCATTCTAGACAAACTTGCAGAGTTAGAAATGTTCACAGTGCTGAGTGCAGGAACCAGACGTCAGCTGTGGGCCTAAAACATGTCTTTTAATACATATTCACGACAAAAAAATGTATGCAAGGCAATCACAGGCAAAATTGTGCCCAAAGAAAAGTGACTTTGTTCAGATTTACCTCTATTTTATCATCATCAACATGACATATAAAAACTCAGACATGTGGGTTCAGTGATGGTTTTGGATTAAAAAATAAATAAATAAATAAATAAAATTGTAGACATTCTGACTCCTGGTTCCTACCACCAACATTGTAAACAAATCAGAATTAGCAAGTTTCTGTACAATTAATCATTTTGCATCAGGTCGCTCTAAATGACTTTATGTCTCAATGATTTAATTCTGCCGAAAATTTGGAAAAGCAATGGAATTTCTGTTTCATACTGCATTTAAATAGAATTAGTGCCTGTTGTGATGGTTTCTTTCTTCTTGAGGCTTTTCTTTTCTTATCAGTGAGTTCTTGATAATGTCAATTTGCATTTTTTTTATTATAATATCTTTTCTTTTTTTTTATTTTACAAGCCTTTATAAGTGTACAGCACTTGTGTTAAACTTGCTATATAAACAAAATTATTATTATTATTATTATTATTATTATTATTATTATTATATATGATATCATTGAAATATTAAGGGATAGATATAGTGCTATGCTGTGATAAAATGAGAGTACAGGACTACAGGCAGAGCTAAATACATAAAAAAGGGGACGGTTTTAAAACAGTAGCTGAACAACTTGTGCTGAGTCAGCTGGGTATCCAACCTGATCGAGCAATCTGAATTGTGAGTAGCTTTGATACAGCTGAAGCTACACACTGGAACCAACCCGATGATCCCATAAACTTTATGTCACTTTTTAAGCATTTCCGCTCTGTAATACTCAGCTAATGTAGAAGCGTTTCTGGCCTCTCGAGTAATTACTGGTACTTGCAGAGAATTGACTTTGCTTCTTTTCCAGGTGAATGTATCTAATGCGTTTGAACACTATCAATGTGCAATCATAAAAGGTGATTTAGTCCATATCTGCAGGGGACACAACAATAAACTAGACCACAGAGACAGCTTTTCAAAACTGCCTCAGCAGAAGACTCTTGTCCAGAGAGATTTGAGCACAGAAATACAAAAAACAATGAATATATTTGGTTTGATTTGTGATCGTGTGATTTGTAAATGTTTGCAGGTGTCGGACAGTGGTTGATGTCTGATTAACTCTTAAAAATCATAGTTATTGCAGATGATAACAAAAGCATGTCGCATTTTGATCTTATATCTCATTTGTAGCTAGGAATGGCATTGTGATACTTAAAACATGACATATTTAATGCTTTTATGGTACCAACAAAACTACTTTACCACCTCCAAGTATATAAGTATTACATAATTGCATGATCACAATCATTTTTGCTCATCATAATTATTATTTTCAGTTTTTTATTGTAATTCCTACAATTATTTTCTACAGGCGATAGCTTTCAGAGTCTTATACTAGTCATTGTAATAGTCTTGTAATTGCCAAAAGTATGTGGACACTACACCAGCACAAATGTATGAACTCCAGTTCATCCCAAAAGTGCTCTGTGCAGTTCCTCCACACCAAATTCATCAAACCAATGTCTTTATGGATCTCACTTTGAGCACAGGGGGCACATTCATCCTGGAACAGGAAAGGGATCTTCCCCAAACTGCCACCAAGTTGGAAACATATAATCGCCTAAAACATCTTTGTATGCTGTAGTGTTAACATTGCCCTTCACTGAAAGTAAGAGGCTGAGCCCAAAACCCTGAAAAACAGCCACAGACTACACCAAACTGTGTTTTTGCCACTATGCATTCTGAGAGGTGGCATTCTCCAGACAATTACCAAACCCTATTACTACATATGTAGCTGCATAATTACATTTGAATGGTGATATTTCTTGACTTTGAAACACACCGGAAAAAGACAGATGCATAGACTTAAATACGATGCAGAATGTAAATCAAATGTGGTGGAATTTAGTATCAATCAATCAATCAATCAATCAAACCTTTATTTTGACTTGAAAGTGCAGTGAGGGCAACCCTCATTTTCAATGTAGCCGAGCATTTGCAAAAACAGGGATTGACATGACAAAGAAAATAATATCTATATTTAATCATTTTAAATTAAAATACATTTTAAAATAACAGTGAAAAAAAGATTTAAAAAGATAAAAATAATAATAAAAATAAAACTTGAGGTTTACTTGAATAGAGATTAAGATCAGAAGAAGATGAGATTAATAAAATAAAAAAATATAATAATAATAATAATAATAATAATAATAATAATAATAATAATAATAATAATAAACTAATTAAAATAAGTTAAAAAGTAATAAAAGTTAAGAATAAATATGATTAAGTAAAACAGGTACAGGCTGTCTGAAGGTGGTTTGATATTAAAAGTTTAAAATGACTAAGTGACACCAGTGAGCTGAGTTTTAGTGTTTCCTCTAGTGAATTCCAGCTGGTGCTGTAACTAAAATCAGATTTTCCCAGTTCAGTCAAAACTCTTGGTACCTGGCAGCTGATCCAGTTACTAGAGAGAGTCTGATAATTACTGTTATTTGTATTCATCAATGAAGTGATGTATTCTGGTGAATGACCAGAGAGTGTCTTATAAATAAAAATCAACCAGTGTGTTTCCCTCCGTACTGTTAAAGAGGGCCAACCAACTTTCACATTCAGCTCACAGTGGTGATTCTGTACGGATCTCCAGTAATGAACCCCAGGGCAGAGTGATACACTGGGTCCAGTAATTTGAGCTGGAGGGAGCATATTTATAAATAACGTTGCCACAGTCCAACACTGATAGTATGGAACTAGCTATTTAATTAAATATATAAGTCATTTTAAATATTATAGGAATAATAATGCTAGAGTTTGAGAGGTTAAAGTATACCTATCTCACACATAATAGACGTGGCTGTGGTGTGTCGAGCTTTGTGATTGCTCTAACTTCACACACTATGAAAATGATTGAGCTGCCTCGAGAACATATAGGTAAAAAAGAAGCTGCTATGATTTTACATGTTTTGGGAACGTCTGAGTGTCAGTAGCCGCTGGTTATATATCAGAGGGCCAGAGGCATTTTTCTTATGGCATATAGAATGCTTGCTGTGTTGCTTGTTGAGTGTGCTTGCTGCTGAGCATGCATGAACACATGGCTTGCTAACCTATTGATTTTGTGTTCACACAAAATCTGGTAGAAGCAAATGCTTTGAAAAAGATTCTTGAGAAATAAACTGAAAGAAAAAAAAAAAAAAAAAAAAACACTGCTTTCGATTTTGGTAGCTGACAGGTGTTTTGGAACTAAACATCCAAATATACAACAACAAATATAGATGCACTCTTCAGTGTTCCCTCCAAAATGGGCAATTTTGGTGTCATTTTCTCTGCCATTATTTCTCAGCTTTGGTAGTAAAAGGTTGGACCCCCTTTTGTCTTCAGAACTGCCTTAATTCTTCGTGGCACACTTTCAACAAGGTGTTGGAAACGTTCCTCAGAGATTTTGGTTGGTTATTTGAGTTCCTGTTGCCTTTCTATCATCTTGAACCAGTCTGCCAATTCACCTCTGACCTCTCACATCAACAAGGCATTTTCGTCCACACAACTGACCGCTCACTGGATATTTCCTCTTTTTTGGACCGTTCTCTGTAAACCCTAGAGATGGTTGTGCGTGAAAATCCCAGTAGATCAGCAGTTTCTGAAATACTCAGACCAGCCCGTCTGGCACCAACAACCACACCACGTTCAAAGTCACTTAAATCCCCTTTCTTCCCCATTCTGATGCTCGGTCTGCACTTCAGCAAGTTGTCTTGACCACCTCTACATGCCTAAATGCATTGAGCTGCGGCCATGTGATTGGCTGATTAGCTATTTGTATTAGCAAGCAACTGATTCATTAACAGCCCATAATTGACTTAAACTGGGTGTGTTAAAGAAGGAAAAAGCACAAAATGTGTTGAGCAGGGTTGAGAAACGATGGGCTGTGGCCTCCCATTTGCAGACACAGCTCTTTGTACTGACTGGTTGAATGTTGGCTGGTCCTCATTGTCTATTTACTGCCTTGTGTTGAGGACCTGTTGTAGCCACAGGGAACAGATGTTTGAGCAAGTATTTGCTGCAAAAATGTAAGACGAATTTCATCAAATATTACAAAAGTAGTCTGACTGTCAGTCTAAATCTAGCATTTAATGTCAGGTATTGATCATGTTTATTAATATAATGCTATAAAGAAATCCTGACTGCTTTCATAGCCACCAGTGTAAAGGCCAACAAATACAGACACTATATTAATTTCCTAGCAGTACAGTTAAACTAAATGACCTTCTTCTGAATTACCAAGCTAGTGGAGGACAAAAATCGAACAGCCTCTCAATTATTCACCCTAAAGCTCATGTAGTTCCTCCCACCTTTGAGATACATCATCAGAAGGATGAACTGGAAAATCTCTCTCTAGAGACTACTGTAGCATCACTGCACAGGGCGAGTAGGCATGTTTACAACACATGCAGTCTGATGTACTGATTCAGCTGATTCATTTTCTCTAATATTAAAAATGGTCTCTGACATTAATAATACAGTGAATGTTTCAAATTTTCAAATAAAATGCACAGAATCTTCAGTGCCAGAATATTCAATCAGTGAGTCCAGCCGGACTTAATTCAGCACTGTAGGTGTTAATTTAAAACTGGGATTCAGTGTAAACATGAGATATGTGTTCCCAATTGTTAAGTCCTGTGAATATCTTTCTGTTAGACCGGTGTTATTTTGCTCCCTTATTTTTTGAGGGTGAGAGATAAAGCATGCGTGTGTAGCAGTATCATCTGAGCACAGCCTTACATAGCTGCACATAATGCATCATCGCCGACTCAGCACTTTTGGAATTTCCATTTTGATTTGAAATGTCAAACAGCTTTAATGCATCAGATGGAGAATTTCTCTCTGCAGCGTCCCACTGTCACTTTTCCCTAACACGCTGTTTCAGTGCACTGGCATTTCCCTCTGTAGATCACTGGCTTTTCTCTGATGAAGATTAATATATGTATTAAATGCAGGTCAACTGTGTAGATGTTATTGGAGACATTATTGAAGAGAAAGCCCATTTGCTGCTAAACATATCAGCATAGAAATGCTACTGTATCAATGGACATTTGGCAGTCAAGGTATTACGTCTTCCAACACAATTTGTGACCTTGAAAAAGGGTCAGATTCGTGTTGTATGCATTAGTCACCCAGTCATGTGTAAACATTAACAGCATTGAAATCTTTGAATGAATCAAGCTGAGGCTATCGAACAATATTTTGCTCTAGTGATCTTCTGCGCGCATGACTTAAGCCTTGACAATACTAAAAGCATATATTTGTAGGTAAATTATTGATTTAGAGGCTAGCATTTCAAAAACTTTCAAGAATCATTCAAGGTGACTGAGTAAGGTGTTGAATGTTTCATATCACAAAGAGTAACTTAGAAAATCCCCTCTATATGAAATAAATGAGTTTGATGTAACATTCTCTCCCCACGCCTAGACAGTCCATATATGGACCCACAAGAACAGCTTGTTTTGAAGTCATTTTGTGTGCGTCTATGTGATGTCATGAAGACCAAGGTACTTACATCCACTCACCAGCCACTTTATTAGGTTCAGTTGCTGGTTAACACAAATAGCTAATCAGCCAATCACATGGCCACAACTCTTTAGGGTGAATAATTGAGAGGCTGTTCGATTTTTGTCCTCCACTAGCTTGGTAATTCAGAAGAAGGTCATTTAGTTTAACTGTACTGCTAGGAAATTAATATAGTGTCTGTATTTGTTGGCCTTTACACTGGTGGCTATGAAAGCAGTCAGGATTTCTTTATAGCATTATATTAATGAACATGATCAATACCTGACATTAAATGCTAGATTTAGACTGACAGTCAGACTACTTTTGTAATATTTGATGAAATTCGTCTTACATTTTTGCAGCAAATACTTGCTCAAACATCTGTTCCCTGTGGCTACACCAGGTCCTCAACACAAGGCAGTAAATAGACAATGAGGACCAGCCAACATTCAACCAGTCAGTACAAAGAGCTGTGTCTGCAAACGGGAGGCCACAGCCCATCGTTTCTCAACCCTGCTCAACACATTTTGTGCTTTTTCCTTCTTTAACACACCCAGTTTAAGTCAATTATGGGCTGTTAATGAATCAGTTGCTTGCTAATACAAATAGCTAATCAGCCAATCACATGGCCGCAGCTCAATGCATTTAGGCATGTAGAGGTGGTCAAGACAACTTGCTGAAGTGCAGACCGAGCATCAGAACGGGGAAGAAAGGGGATTTAAGTGGCTTTGAACGTGGCGTGGTTGTTGGTGCCAGACGGGCTGGTCTGAGTATTTCAGAAACTGCTGATCTACTGGGATTTTCACGCGCAACCATCTCTAGGGTTTACAGAGAACGGTCCAAAAAAGAGGAAATATCCAGTGAGCGGTCAGTCGTGTGGACGAAAATGCCTTGTTGATGTGAGAGGTCAGAGGAGAATGGGCAGACTGGTTCCAGATGATAGAAAGGCAACAGGAACTCAAATAACCAACCAAAATCTCTGAGGAACGTTTCCAACACCTTGTTGAAAGTGTGGCACGAAGAATTAAGGAGGTTCTGAAGGCAAAAGGGGGTCCAACCTTTTACCAGCAAGTTGTACCTAATAAAGTGGCTGGTGAGTGTACATCCACCTATTGCGCCTACAGCCTTTTTAGACCCCATACTGATGCTCTGACTGTTACAAAACATAATAAGTGGAACTGAGGGGGAAACATTAAAAAGCTATAAATGACGATTTAGCAATGGCCACCTTGAACCTACTAAACTCAAACCAAAGGTAAAATGGAAAAATACTTTCCAAAACACGCACACGCACACACACGCACACACACACACACACACACTCCCCACATCTGAAAAATGACAAACGCTGACTGGCAAGACTCAGGCACTCCATAAATCTACAGAGATGCTTCTTTAGCGAATGGTAATTAAAATAGCCTCAATCCACAAATCCCTGATAAATATTTCATTAAGCCACTCTGGGTGGCTGTTATTGTTATGGTGCAACAATATTTCAAAGGCTTTCTCTGTGAACTAATTTCAAACTGGGGGGTGGTGGGTGAGCTAGAGGGAGAATTAACTTTTTGTGAGAGGGGGAGAGCCAATGATTTAGTAGTGGATGGAAAAAAACAGGGCTGGGGCTCTTGAAAAATAATGAAAACCTACACAGCCATTGGCAATATATTACAGACACCCTAAAAACAAATGAACAGACTACAGACCCTTATATTCAAAAAGCTCTTCTGCATTATTTATTAAACATCTTGCCCTCACTCTGACTCATAATGAAGAGAGAGAGTGTGAGTAAGAGAGAGAGTAAGGAAGCAAGTAAATGATAGAGACAGAGAGCAAATCGCTAGATTACCGCTTCTCTGTGGAAACAAATATGCACAGTTAGCAGGGCAGAGGAGGCTGAATGGTGAGGGATAAAACATGCCATGATACTGCAAAGCCCTAGAGACTGAATGGGGAAGTCATGTTGCAGGACATATGAGGACACTATACTCAAAACGTTCCCCTATTCACCATCATTCTCTGCTCCTGCCAGTCATGAGAATATTTTTAAAGCAGTGCTTTTACTCCAGTCCTGGAGTCCAACCTACAGTTTTACACTGTTCTCTTCAATGTTTCATGTGTTTCCTCCAGCTGAGTCTTCAGCTAATGATCAAGTCTTCGTGTGATGAAGGTGTGTTTAGCCCACAGAAACATGATACATATGTTGGAAAGTACTCTCGAAGTGATACTGCACTCTTGTTCATTATCAGATTCACTGTCTCAGTCTCATTATCAGTTGCGAGTATGTATTGGAATTAGTGGTGTTAAAGATGACACATTAAAAAAGCACTAAACAAGATAAATTAATACCACTCATTTTTTAAATAACTTCACATTTTAATGAGAAGTTGGACCATTTGACTTATCCATTAAGCCCAGCTGCTTGTGTGCTGCTATGATGCAACTGTAGTCCTCCCATTCAAATACAGCTTTTGAAGTTCTGGCCAGCTACATGGCCTGGACTGGCCACTTATGTGTCACGCTCAGCAAAGCATTGAGGCTGTCTGGCCTGGCCGCTTAAGTGATGCTACATTTCAGCTACAAGGCTGCCTGGACTGGCCATTACAAGGCTGCCTGGAACGCCTGCTTGAGTTGTGCTACACCGCAACTATGTGGCTGCCTGGATCCTCCACTTGAGTGATGCTACACTGCAGCAAAGATTCTAACTGGACCAGCCAGTCGAGTGACGCTACACTGCAACAACGAGACTAACTGGACCAGGCATTTCAGTAATGGTTCAGCTCGGCTACAAGGCTGTCTGAAATGGCCCTTTGAATGATGCTACACTGCAGCTACAAGGCTGCCTGGACCAGCCGCTTGAGCAATGTTACCCAAAAAAAAAAAAAGAACTTCAGTCACAAAGGACGCTGATGATGTAAACATGTTTTAATGTGCAGTTCATGTAAAAATTATATTCACAGCATGAAAATCATGTAACTTATTTATTTATAGTAATACACCCACTGGCCACTATTAGGTACCAACAACCACGCCACGTTCAAAGCCACTTAAATCCCCTTTCTTCCCCATTCTGATGCTCGGTCTGCACTACAGCAAGTTGTCTTGACCACCTCTACATGCCTAAATGCACTGAGTTGTGGCCATGTGATTGGCTGATTAGCTATTAGTGTACCTAATAAAGTGGCTAGTGAGTGTAACTACATTGTGATTAAGCTCATTTTCTGCTTTTTGATTAGAAAAAAATCTCTTTTTTGGGTCAAATTTGAACAAATAAGACATTAACAAACAAACAAGGATGGCTTTCCAATACACCACCTTCCTAGCGCAGGGTGTGGTCATGTGATCATACGTCCCCTTTATTAAAGACACCCTGCACCTAAAAAACATCTACCATTTTTTCATGAGCCACTTCATTTGAAATTCTGCTTCACACAAGAAGTATGATGAAGCACGACGACATAATGAACGTGAAATTGAAAAACAAAATGCCCTTTAACAGCATTCGCTCGGTCTCCCAAGTGGAAAGCACTTCTGTCCTTTCTCTCTGGGCCAGATGTACTCAGCATTTTGCGCCAGTTTCAGGTGCAAGTGGGACACGTTTGACATGTGAGTTACATATGAAACTGATCTATGAGCCTAAATGCACATGTATGCATTTGAGGGATGATCATGGAAAACATGGTAGGATCTCACACAGAACGGGTGGATATTGAACATACAACAGATTACATATTTTCTTTTCTACATTAAATTTTCTTCACCATAAAAAAACCCCGAAAAAACATAGCCATACATCAAAGTCTCAAAAGTGAGTTACTGAGAGTCTTCCTGTTACCATAGCAGCAGAATACACAGAGACATTAAAGAAAAACCATAAAGATATTTTTTGTTTTATGGATTCAGCTAACAGACACTCACATTGGCTAGCACTGCACTGAGGGATGGGGGTAAAGGGAGGGCCATCAGCCAGAGAGAGCAAGGCTAATTATGCTTTTTTGGACGTTTGGCTGCCGCTGGCTGTAGCATCACCTAGGCTCAAACTCTCAACAATAGGGCCTTTGCTTAGACTGTTGCACCACTTAGGAACACAATTTCTGTTTTGGAGCTGAAGTACATTTACACTCACCAGCCACTTTATTAGGTACACCTTTTCGGTTGCTTGTTAACACAAAGAGCTAATCAGCCAATCACATGGCCGCAACTCAGTGCATTTAGGCTGTTGCCAAACAGTAGCATGTTTAAGTTGTCAGCTAAAATCTAGATGTACTTTTACTAAGTTATGGATCACATTCTTTTGACACTTAATACAAGTTAACCATTAAGTTAGTCATTAACTTTAGTTTGTTATCATAAAAGCTATATAAACTACAGGCAGTAAACCTTTCCACACTGGTTTGCCTCTTTCCTTTAAGCACTAGATTTATTGTGTGTAGTGTTTTGGCTCTGTCCTTCAGATAGAAATGGAAAATGCAAAGCTTACACATACATCATACTTGATTTTATTTTTGAAGGGTCCACAGATCTTCTTCATAAGCGCCTTTTCTATACGTGCATATGCTCTGCCTGATCATAACCCTGATCCAACTGTACTGTTTGTTTTACATGAAGTAGCAGTGTGTAAATCTCACAAATGGGAAGAAGATACTAATAAAAGGCATCTTAGGAAATCTAAAGAGAATGGAAAAGAGGGATGGTTATGTCATGTTTTATGACCAAAGGGATGGTATTCCCTTGCATCCCTCTCAGATAGAGCCCTACAGCTAATAATGAAATTAAACTAAAATGATCTACTAAAGACTTAAGACTTGACTCACACATACAACATCTCTGTACACAATGTGCCTCTTTCTAAAACCTGGAGCGTTTTACTGCAATATTGTCTTAAATGGAAATGACAAATTACCACATGCCTAGATAAGCACTTAGCTAATGTTGGCAATCTACACTCACCGGCCACTTTATTAGGTACATCTGTTCAATTGCTTGTTGACACAAATAGCTAATCAGCCAATCCCATGGCTGCAACTCAATGCATTTAGGCATGTAGAGGTGGTCAAGACAACTTGCTGAAGTGCAGGCCGAGCATCAGAATGAGGAAGAAAGGGGATTTAAGTGACTTTGAACGTGGCGTGGTTGTTGGTGCCAGACGGGCTGGTCTGAGTATTTCAGAAACTGCTGATCTACTGGGATTTTCACACACAACCATCTCTAGGGTTTACAGAGAACGGTCCGAAAAAGAGGAAATATCCAGTGAGCGGCAGGTGCATGGATGAAAATGCCTTGTTGATGTGAGAGGTCAGAGGAGAATGGGCAGACTGGTTCCAGATGATAGAAAGGCATAAAGTGGCAGGTGAGTGTATAGCCCTGAAGAATGTTTTGGTGGAAAAAAAAAACAAAGAAAGAAAAAAAACCTATCCTTTCCCTTTCTCCTATCTCTTATAGTTCTTGTTTTGTCGATGGCTTGTTGATCGCTCCACCATTCCAGTGAAATTAGTGCACAGTTTGCATTATAAGTTACGGCTTTAGTCGACTCAATGTTCATTTAATTCTCACTGCTGTGCATATTGTAGTGTTGGCTCCCAAGAAAATGTGGAAAATGTTGCATGTACAGGCAAATACTCTTATTTTGAGCGGGCACTTCAACAGGCAGAGAAAAATGCCCAAAGGTGCACTCCCTAACATTACACAGAGGGAGGGGGTGATGCTGGAGAACACAACATCCGACGCTTCTAATGCCTCCCTCCTCAGTTAAAATTACTCAGTTTTACTCGGTTAACTACAAACTTAATCACCCAGTGACAACAACAGCAGCCACAACAAACTAACCTTTTTTAACCAGAAGTATGGCACACTGTAACGTGGAGCGAGGAGGCGGATGCACGTACTGGTATTTATTAAGGCAAATCCAGGGTCACGGTCAAAACGGTCCAGGGTCGGTGAGCCAACACGGATAGATTGGGGGGCAGACATGACATAAACCAGAATCCAACAAGCAGAACAGAACATCCAACACAACAGATAACTCCAGCAAACACAGGGCTTAAATACACCGGGAAAACGAGGGACAGGTGGGAAACAGGAGTCATGAAATGAGGGGGCTAAACCAAAACAAACGCACATGGCCTAAACCAAAACATGAACACATGGACAGGACTGGGAGGGGCCAATTGTGACACACACTTTACATGACTGCTCCCACTAGCCTCTCATAGCCACACAAAGCCTGTGGTAGACACCCCAACACTGTGGCTGCATGATGGTATATTTTGCACTGTATGTCTATCCATGAGCCCTCTTATGAAGTGCAATATGCTTCTTCTCCTCTTAGAGAAATGATAGGCCTATGTGTATGTCCTTACATGGCACCGCACTACAGTCTCTGCACTCAAGCAGACAGGAAGCCCTGAAATGGCCTGAATCTATGAAATATGTATTACCATGGTCTTACTATGGGAATCAAAACTCTTTTAGAGAGTCTCCAAACAAATAAGTCATGGATGCCAGGCATCTGCAGTAACTCCATAAAGGCTCTGTCAGTCAGTAAGAGACTAAACTACATTGCCACACCTGTCAGTTCCCTTGGTCACTGGGAAAAGTGAGCTGTGTGGGTTTTAGAGCCAATATGAACAATGATTTACCCTCAACAAGGGCAATGTTTATGCTAATGTTTGCTTTTCCACACAAATGTAATGCACCGTGTACTCAATAGAATGAGCTTCATAAAATATCTTCGTATCCCCCACCTCCACCCTGAGCATTCTATATTCGGTTAGATTCTTTGATTCCCTCTCTCTCTCTCTCTTAGTGGAGCCTCCTCCGAGACCTACACACTGAAACTTTCATGACTTCTTGGGTTTGTAGACAGGAAACTACATCTAGCACCTCAGTCTTTTCATTTCAGGCAAAGAGTCAAAGCATAAATGAAGCTTTCTCATTGATGTAGTTCAGCACATGAAAGTTGATCATTGGATTATATGACGTGTGAGCAAAGAAAGATCAACAGGCTGGGGAAAAGGGTCAGGAACAAAGAGATATTTCTTAATTCAAGCTGCAAGTTCTAAATCCCCTCTTTGCCTGCAAAACTTCTTGCGTCTTTGATTTGAGATATTACTGAATTGAATTAGGAACAGTGTAAGGTGCAGCGACTTTCTAGACAAGAAGACCAAGCTGACTTTGTTTGTATAATTTATTTTTTAAATAAAAAACTTCTAGACATCTATATCTCAGGCTAAAGGCAACAGTAGAAACAGAAACTGAGAAAGCAGGAGGAAGACGCTTTGAGAGTAATTAAGACTTTAATTGGGAACAGTCCTCTATAGGGTGGCACACATTCTGTCTGCAAATGAAAATGTTATAATTTGTCAAATTATAACAAAAAAGGATTTATGAAGTGAAGCTAAATAAAGCCAATATACACAACGTGGCCAAAAGTATGTGGACATAACCCCTATTGAGCTTGTTGTCATATTCATTACAAATCCATGGGCATTGATATGGAGTTGCTTCTCTCACCTTAGAGCTACAACAGCCTAGGGAGCCTTCTAGGGAGGCTTTCCACAAGATTTTGTAGGGTGTCTGTAGCGCATTTGTGAGATCAGGCACAGGCACACCTTTGGCAGTACCATTGGCAGTACCATTGGCAGTAACTTTGGCAGCACCAATGCATATATTGATCTTAGGCTTGTGTGCGAATGCTCAGCCTTGGGAACCCTTTTCATGAAGCTCCCAACGCACAGTTCGTGTGATGATGCTGTTTCCAGAGGTAGTTAGATCTCTGTAATTAGATCTCTGTAATGTCAATTATGCAACAGGTGATTTTTACAAGCTGTGTGTTTCAGCACTTGGCACCCCTGCTCTGTGGGTTTGTGTGGTCTGTCACTTCATAGATGAGCTGTTGTTGCTCCTAGACACTTCCATTAATAATAATAATAATAATAATAATAATAATAATACCATTAACAGCTTGGGCAGATCTAGCACAAATGTCATAAACTGACTTGTGGCTAAGGTGGCATCCTGGTGGCAGCACTATGTTTAAAGTCACCAGGGTTGGTAGGGGGCTACTTCAAAAATGTATTCCATTATAGATTACAGATTATCTGTTAAACATGTGATTGTAACCTAATACAAAAGATTACTATATTAAAGTAATGTAATCTGATTACTTTCCATTACTTCTGGATTGCTTGTCTTTACTTAATAATTAAACAAAGGAAAGACACAACACAAAAATTGTAGTTTTATGAAACAGAATGATAGAATATAGTCAACTTATTATTATGAATATTGTGCCTCATAGAAAACAATCCCTGATCTCACATTTAGTGAAACTGAAAAAAAAAACTGGAGCAGTATGTGGAAATATTTCAAATATAAAAATGACAGATTTGTACAACAGTTTCATTTAAACATTTACACTCAATACTTGAAGTTCGGAAATCTTAATGATTTTAAGGCCCTTTATCAACAATAATAATACAGTTGATGGTAAACTCTAACTAGCCATCACACGTGTCCCATCTGACAAAAGGCTGTACGGGGTCATAAGGTTTCATGTTGGTGCATTCTGCTCGGACTTCGATAATAGTAAGTTGTAGATGCTCCCTAATCTGCTCTCAGTTGTTTCAGCAGTCCACAGAAATCAGCATGATTTAAAGGCTTAAATGGCATTAACATTTTACACTGAAGCTAAGTGGGAGCTGATAATCACACATAACGTTCTGAATAATTTATAAATAACGATCATTTACTCATATTGACTTGACACCGTCATTTGAAAACGTTTTGTGTGAAAATGAAATGCAACTTCTGGAAAATCAGAGTAATGCCTGATTCAGATGTCTTCAGGAAAACCCTGCAGATCTCAGCTCTGACAATGAAAATAAAATACTTACTAAAATTTTGATAATACATTGGCTGAAAAAAGTGAACTGTTGCTGCGAGGGGGAGTCTTTAGAAATCTCTCCTGGCAGCAGCCCACCCACTCTGTAAATCTACGTGGCTCGTGACATATTTTTCACTAAAAACTAAATCTGTTGTCCTGCTGGTAATCACTTTCTTTGTATTATGTATCTATAAGCTGATTACAGTCTTTTTTACTGTAAATGGAATGGAATACAGTAACTTTTTTGTACCCTGATGATGTAATGCCATTACGTCTACTCTGTTACTTCCCAACCCTGAAAGTCCCAGTATTCAGTAAGGCCAACTTTACTGCCAATGTTTGTCTATGAAGATTGCATGTCTGATTTTATACACCTATTGGTAATGGATGTTACCACTAGACAGGTGATTCTAAGAGGGATTGGTAGAAAAAAAAATGTTGCATGTTTTTTTAACAGTCAGTATAAATTTTTACTACACTTTTAAAAATAAAGGTTTGACACCGTCACTGGGATAGCACCCTTTTTGTCACTGTGGTGGTGCCCTCAGAGCTACATCTCAGCACCTTTAGTCATGGAACATAACTGAACCATAATCCACTGAAATTATATTTTCTCAGATTGACTCCACACACCCCGCCTTGCCTCCAGGATTTTATTAAATGGTTCTATTTTAAGAAATTAGTTTATAAAAAGATACAAATCTCTACTTTTCCACTGGGAAAAACTTATTTAAGGTTCACAATTGGACCTTAAAACCACTGCTGTACCTTTGAGGGAACATTTACACTGTTTGTACCTTGATGACCGAATCATGTACCTGCATGGTCCCTTTATTTCTAACAGTGTAGGTAACATGTACACGCCAAAAGGCCAGAGAATGACAAACACACACCACTTGGCATCAGATAGTCTGCAGTCTTCTACAGTGAACCTACAAAATATGTGTTTCTAATAAAGTGGCCTGTGAGTTTGAGTGCATATGCAGCAACACTGACAATAATGAATTGAAAACCTGTTTGTAAGAAACTGGGTACAATATTATTCCTTCTTGAGCTGGAAGAAAACTATATGTGGCATAATAATTGATCAATAAAACGTAAAGTACCTGCAAAAGCCAGAGCATTCTTTATTTAATTTCCTGTCAAAAGTCCAAGTTATTCTATTTTAAGACTTGCATAAGGAATGGGGCAGTTAAAGAAGGAAAGAAAAAAGATTCCAGAATCGGAGCTAAAAAAATTATATTATTATAATAAAAGACATAGAATTGGGACGCCTAACAACCATCTAAGACCATGTAGGCCACCAAAACCATCAGATAAACAGTACTTAAAGCTGCTGGTGTTTTCAGAACAATGGAATGAGCACCCCAGAGTCCTGAATCTATGAGAACATCACTCATTTTAGTGTTTGAGATTATATATAAGCATTAATAAAGTCACTACTGAAAAATAATTTAAAAAAAAGAAAATTTATATATTTACTTGTTGAGTCTTCTGTGCTTTTTCTGCTGTTTGTCTAAATGAATAACATGCTCAATGGCCATTCTTCAAACTGGAAATTAAACACAGGAAAGGTGGTCTCTGATGTTTGAACATTACTCTATGAAAGAATTCCACAACATAGGAGTTTTCATGACTGCATGATTCTCCATTTCAAATCTGGGTCATATGACGCTCATATTTTTATGAGGCATAAAATGCATTGATTTGTCAGGTTCTGTTGTGCTGTATTATCTTGTCTGTTTTACTGATGGTTGCCAGGTTGTGGTATAGCATTTCAAATGCACCAAAAGGTGACAGACAAATACCTGACAGTTTCAGGAGCACTGAAATGCTAGTTATTCCTGCTTAGAGTCAAGCGATGCACTCAGATATGCCACATATTCACACTCCGCAATGCCACTGTTTTTCCTGCGATTCTGACACATGATGGAATCATTACAGACTTTAACATGTCATGTTCTCATCATTTGCCTTAAATTCCGTAGCTTTCTTAAATTGTACCCTGAAGCGATGGAGGGAGTGATGGATGGGGGGAATGTCTCTTCACCTTTTTTGACTGTTTAACCCCTTAAAAAATGAAAAAAAAAAAAAAAATACAAATCACTCTAAAACCTAATAATTACACACTCTATAACCTAATTATTACACACTCTATAACCTAATTATTACACACTCTATAACCTAATTATTATACACTCTATAACCTAATTATTACACACTCTATAACCTTATTATTATTTTACCATTTTACCATTTGCACTGGATTCATCGTAGTTGCTGAGTGATAAGCCTTAGTATATAATAAGTCTTAGATTTTAAGGGATTAATGCATGAGCCATGAAATGTACAACACTGCGTTTTGCAATTAACAATTTAACCCTCAGAGACACTCAGTTGCAAAATCACAACAGCTGTTTAAAGCCCTCTGTTTATACCTGTTTGTTCTGACTAAATGTCTCTGAATGCTACATATCCCTCAAGGCCACTTTATTATATTTATAGAATATCAATTTAAACTACATCTGTATTATTACCATACTGTTTACATATGGGCCATTCTACAGCATGCAGAAAAATTGCAAACTCACAATTAAGTATTCAGACCTTAGACCTGCACAAGGATTACGTTATGAACTATTTAAGTCCAAGGCATTGGTTAAGATAATAATAGTCTGTACATATCTGATATACTTTGTTTGTACTTGAGCTTCAGTCCATGGGTGGAGTTTGCATGTTCTCCTCATGTCTGCGTGGGTTTCCTCCAGGGTCTCTGGTTTCCTCCCACAGTCTAAAGACATGCTAAATTGCCCCTAGGTGTGAGTGAATGTGTATGTCTGTCTGTCTGCCCTGCGATGGACTGGCGACCTGTCCAGGGTGTATCCTGCCTTCTGCCCATTGACTGCTGAGATAGGCTCCAGCACCTCCCTGCGACCCTGAGGGAGTCGTGTGTGTGTGTGTTTTACAACATTGGGTTATGAATAGTATGTACTCTTTCACTGTGAAGAACTTATTTAAGGTGCACAATTGGACCTTAAAACTGCTTTTGTACCTTTCAGGGTACGTTTACATTGCTTGTACCTTGATGCAGGAAAAATGCACCTGCACAGATCCTCTATTTGAAATTTTTGGTGGGACTTCTCAGGCATGCTTATGTTACAGCCATGAGCTAATGACAGGCTTGCTGCTGCCTACCGGACAGTGCTGATGTGTGCACCATCACCCCCACTTTTTTCCTTATTTTGGAATTGTACTCAATTTTCTACTCAATTTACACTCTCAGAAAAAAGTCATTGGGGTGGTACCCCTCATGTCACTGGAGTTGCACCCTCAATGTTACATCTTCAGTACCCTTGTTTAGGGAACATAATTATACTATTATCCATTTATATCATATTTTTTCTTGTCTCCGACCTTCTTCTCAAAGTCTTCTCCTATTGTACGATGCTACCATGCTGAGAAAGTATTGGACATTTCAACATGCTTGGACGAGAACTGCCAATTCTGCTTTGGCTAGCATCGTGCTGAGTGATGAGGGAGACTGGGGGGGGCGACATGAACAGGGAGAGCGAGGCTAATCCTGCCAAGGATGGCTGTGGACATCAGAGATCATTCTCACAATCTCCCAATTATAAGATCAACGCTTGGGTGGTTGGCTAACTTGAGCTCCATCTTTGCAAGGCATTGGAGTAATTTAGAAATTTCATATTCAGTTTGGTCCCACCCTAATAAGTCCAAGTTCCCACCTAGATTTAGCCCAAAGCTTCTCATGCTTGCCATTATGATAGCATATCTAGCCCGGAGATGGGAGGACAAGCCTGCTCTGCTAGTTGGATACTAGTGACAGCCTCTGTCCATCATGCGCGTCTTATCTTTTGAAGAGCTCCTTGGAGTCAATCGATAAGTCTTGATACCAGTTTTGCAGAGATAATAATGTTGTGCTTGAGTGTGCCTCATTTGCCACAAACACACATTATCCTTTTCATGCGCCGTTTTCACAGCAGGCTCGTCTTTGTATAAACACCGCCGTCTGAAGATTCCACAAAATTGACATGAAGAATACAAAATGTTCCTTTGTTATCTGTTTTCTTTATACTTGATTTTTTTTCTGTCACCTGGCAGCCTCAGACGAGTGCTGCACACATGCTGTGCCCTCTCCATCCCCTGCTCCGTCTGGAGAGGGAAGATGGCCATCGACAGAGTGTTCGAGAGAAATCACCGGAATGGCAGGAATTATGCAAGTGCATGCTGTTCATTCCGCAGCGTGCAGACATCCCGGGCCGACTCTCAGCGCTAATGTCGAATTACAAAGCTGCCAAAAAAAGCAACAGACAAAATCTTTGACTCTGCTTAAACGTCATTAAAGCAGCAGCATATCTGAAAAAGGCTGATTACAATATACAATGACATAAGGATGCACAGCGGGGTGTATGGAGACTCCCTGCACTCAACAAGGAACTCCAGAGAAACGAAGAACACTCACAGAGGCCATTAGCAGCAGTTCATTAACAGTGTTGGAGAGGAAGGCTTTAAACTTTGCATGAAAGCAGGAAAAGTAGTAAAGTGCTTTCTGAGAGGTCCTGCATAGGTTTTATAATAAAAGTATGAATGTTATAGTTTTACTTTTGTATGTCATTATAGAAATTACCAGCTGTCCTTTAGATTTTGGGAAAATTTCATGATTAATGCACGAACAGAAATCATCCAAAATACTCTGGAGGTTTGGCTTTCTGATTTTTTCTTTTTGAGTCAGCAATTTAGAGATATGAGGATTTGTTATAACAGTGATGAAAATAATAACCATGCACCATGACAGTACAGTCCATACTAGTGCTAGATGGCTTCCTGTTGCAGCCTGTACTTCTTATTTCACACATTCCTGGTCTTTATTTAAAGTGATAAAACATAATTCTTGCCATAGAGCAACAGAGTGTGACAAATGAACAGTGCAACTACAATATGGGACAGTCGTGGGCTGGAGGTTAGGGATCCAGCCTCACGAGCGGAAGGTCGCCGGTTCGATCCCCAGAGCCGACAGACATGACTGAGGTGTCCTTGAGCAAGACGCCTAACCCCCAACTGCTCCCCGGGCGCTGCGGATTGGGCTGCCCACTGCTCCGGGCAAGTGTGCTCCCTGCCCCCTAGTGTGTGTGTGTATTCACTAGTGTGTATGTGGTGCTTCACTTCACAGATGGGTTAAATACGGAGGTGGAATTTTCCCGTTTGTGGGACTAATAAGGGTCACTTAATCTTATATGCAATGCATAGAATGGGAGTAAGTAAATAAGTCAGTACACTTCTATTGGACAGACTGGACACTGGATTGTTTTTATATTCCAAATAAGTGTTTCTATCAATAATAATTATTTTTACAGTCCTTTGTGCATGTTTGGCTGTTATGAAAATGTTTTTGATAGATGATTATACCCTATGGCAGTGTATTGGTTAACTTCCACTGTATGTATTGCAGATTACAGTTTTAATGTCATGTTTTATTTCATGAACATTTAATAATTCATGCAGTAAAGGGTTAATTGTTATTTGATTTAGAATAGAATTCACAACCATTTGTCACTGTGTTTGCACACTGTGAAATTAGACCTCTGCATTTAACCCATCCGTGCAGTGAAACACCCACATACATGCACACTAGTGAACACACACACTAGCCCGGAGCAGCGGGCAGCCCTATCCACGGCGCCCAGGGAGCAATTGGGGGTTAAGGTGTCTTGCTCAAGGGCACTTCAGTCATGGACTGTCAGCCAAGGGGATCAAACTGGCAACCTTCCGATCACAGGGCTGGTTCCCTGACCTCCAGCCCACAGCTGCCCCCTTATTTTTGTCATGTTACATTCTGGCAAGAACACTGAAGGTGCAGACTGAATACAAACTGTAAATCATAGATACATGGAATTCCTTGCATAAATTACTATGTAAATAATATATATTTACCTAATTACACTTCAATATAATGGCAAAACAATGGGATCAGTACTTCTAGGGGTTAAACAATCATTACAGTTAGGTTGCTAGGCTTCAAAGCAGCAGCCAGAGAGCTGGGGAAACATTCGAAGACCAAAATAAGTACACAGGCTTCAGTAATAGCAATGTAAAGGGACAGTAATAAAGCAGTCACTTGTAATGTGACTCAGAGAGCACAGCACTGGTTGTCACTGCACTTCCTATGGTAATTCTTGAGATGCACTAAGTGTTTTTCTCCTGCTCCAAAGTAAATGAAGCAAGCACATGGTATTTATAACTGCCTGTACTAATGCTTATGACACATATGTTTTGAAGAGCTTTCAGCTGAGCAACGCTTTAGAAAAGGAGTAAAGTGTTTCATTCATTTTCTGCCTAAATGCTTGTGCTTGATCTTTCCTTTCAAGATAAGGACGAGACTTCCTCGGAAAAGGGCATTATGTATGAAGATGCCTCACATTAAGCAGCTCCTTTTGATTGGTGATTACAGTACTTTGGGATGCTGAGACTTGTAGGATAAAGGCTACTTGGTGTGGTGCCTAGTACACTTTGTAACTCTGCATTTCTGTGGCAGCTAAAGGCCTCATAAAAGTTACAATTCTCTTAAACAATACACTTTAGGAAATGAAAGAAAACCACTAGAAAGCTTTTCATACCTGATTTTATACGAATATTTCTGTAATTTCTATCTAATCTCTGGCTATATTGGTAGCATAGGATTATGGTAGCATATTCAGTTCTCTGTTCAATAACTCATGAATATATATATATATATATATATATATATATATATATATATATATATATATATATAAAATCAGCCACTTTATTGGGTACACCTTGTTAGTAAAAGACTGGACCCCCTTTTGCCTTCAGAACTGCCTTAATTCTTCGTGGCACACTTTCAACAAGGTGTTGGAAACGTTCCTCAGAGATTCTGGTTGGTTATTTGAGTTCCTGTTGCCTTTCTATCATCTGGAACCAGTCTGCCCATTCTCCTCTGACCTCTCACATCAACAAGGCATTTTCGTCCACACAACTGACCGTTCACTGGATATTTCCTCTTTTTCGGACCGTTCTCTGTAAACCCTAGAGATGGTTGTGTGTGAAAATCCCAGTAGATCAGCAGTTTCTGAAATACTCAGACCAGCCCGTCTGGCACCAACAACCACGCCACATTCAAAGTCACTTAAATCCCCTTTCTTCCCCATTCTGATGCTCGGTCTGCACTTCAGCAAGTTGTCTTGACCACCTCTACATGCCTAAATGCACTGAGTTGTGGCCATGTGATTGGCTGATTAGCTATTTGTGTCAACAAGCAACTGAACAGGTGTACCTAATAAAGTGGCCAGTGAGTGTACATAAGGGAACAAAATTCATGATTATCTAAAGCAAACAATTTCGGACATTATGTCATACAGGTTTGCTCATTATGGTGTGACACGTGGATTCTATCCTATAAACACTATGAACATCAAGCCACCAATCTAGTATAACTCCTGAGTGTGAGTGCACACATGACATGAGCACAGCTTACTTCCGTATGTAACAGGTCTAAATAGAGAGGTCTGTGGAGATACTGCCATTGTAGCTGGGCTCACTAATCCTCCTCAGAGATGTTGTTTGTGAATCTTCAAACCAAAGATCACAGTGCTTTATGGGTATCCTCTTTCCCCTAGGGTACATTAGCCGTACACTACTTTTCGCCGTGCGTTGTAGGATTGTTTGAGTGCACAGAATCTTCTGCACTATGTTTTCAGACACCATTACGAAATGGAGAAACCTGAAAATAGTGCACAGGACATAGTTTTGGACACAGCTATAATTTTTCATAGTAAATAATAGCGTAGATGTTACACCTTTAAATCCTCCTAGTTTAAGTAGATGAGTGGATCTGAGCTGAAACCGAAGTGTATTGTACACAAGCTACGTTTTTTACTTTGATAAAACACGGTGGTGCGGGTAGCACTGTCGCCTCACACCAAGGGGGGCCTGGGTTCGATTCCCCGGCCAGGTGACCGGGGTCCTCTCTGTGTGGAGTCTGCATGTTCTCCCCGTGTCTGCGTGGGTTTCCTCTGTGTTCTCCGGTTTCCCCCCACAGTCCGAAGACATGCAGTCAGGCCAATTGGACGTGCTACATTGTGTGTGTGATTGTGTCTGTCTGTCTGCCCTGTGATGGACTGGCGACCTGTCCAGGGTGTATTCTGCTTTCCGCCCAATAACCGCTGGGATAGGCTCCGGCACCCAAGGTGGCTTACATAGTGTCTCCTGAATAGTTTTAGCATGTCTGTCTGAGCAATTTTGGCTGACGAGCCTCAAGCTGTAGCCAATCACAGACTTATCCATGTGTGCGTTGTGTTTCAGTTTCATATAGCACAGGTACAGCTTACTGTAAGACTACAATTTTCATAAAAAACGTATTGGTGCATGTTATTTCTATTGCTCTTCTTCAGTAAAACAAAATATTCTTACATATTCTCACACAATCAAAATTGCTTAGAGAGGTGATCTTAGAAACCAGACGCCTGACGTCTCTAATGCTGCTGAAAAATACCTCACAGTAAGTTATTACATGCATTTATACAGCTTCTTTACTGCCCATTCGAACGCTTGCTGCATGGCTGAGCAGGTCATATGTAATTACTTGTATTTAATCTTTGCCAAGCAGGAAAATACCTCAGCATTTATAAAACATTCTGCCGACTTACACACAGTAAGGCAAAATATTCCCCAACAAAGAATTTACCACTATTTTACCGTTCTTAACATTATATGTTATATTATAAAGAAATCAAAAAGAGTAAGTTACACTACAGTGAACTATTTCACATCAAACCACTCTTCATGACTTTGTTTACATCTCAGCTGTTTAACTTTGCAAAATTTAGTTTGTGTTTATTACAGAAACCAATGTGCAGGTGCTGAAAATGAAACACTTGCCTATTGCCTTTCATTAAAAACTTGTTTTGACCCCGTTTATTGAGCCCAGTACCAATGAGGCCGACAGAGACTCCATTACACTGGAGTACACTGGAGTATTGAAAGTACAAAGCAATGATAAAAAAAATAACAATTTTCTTGATTTTACCCAAAATATACTGAGATACTGAGCATACTGTTGTAAAATATGACATACTGAATTTTAATTACACGCAGTATGATTTGAATTATCTTTATCTGCAGGAAAATGTAATTAGACAATTATATTCACAGCTTCTTTATTGCCCCTTTGAAGGCTTGCAGCATGGCTGAGCAACTGTATATGTAATTACTTGCATTTTATCTGCATCAAGCAGGGAAATATACCTCATCATGCAATGTTTATGTGCCAGTGCCACATTTGTAAAAGAAGTTTAAAAAAAAATTGTTGGCCGCACATTTCGGTAGTTTAATGGGGGAACAGTCACAAATATTAAGCTTTACTGTATATATTAATTTGCATACTTTATCAAACTTTAAGAAATGCTCTCGCATTCAAAAATGTGCTTTTTTGACACACAACACATGCTGCCAAGTTACAGCAGACACCACCTGTAAAGACATGTTAAAGGCCAGTGATATATCTATGTGATGTCACTTGATTGCTGTCAATTATTTACAACTCTATGCATTTGACATTCATAATTCAGGCCCTGCATTGTAAATAATTTCGCTGAAAATCTGCTCCATGTCACTATAGCCGTTTCTTTTCAGTTTGCCTCATGTTTAAATGATGGAATATGACATCTCAGATATGCAATGTTTTCAGACATCTCCTGTGTGCAAGCCCTGCTTGAAGATTAAGCTGTCGACTACCGAATTAAGCTCCAAAAAAAACATCCCAAATAACTCTTGTTTACATAAACAAGAAAAAAATAATGTAGGCAGACTTCACATTGAATCACTCTGTCGATTAGCTTTGAAGATGTAAACCACGTTCACCTCATGCTGCCGGTTTATTTGCAATGTTTTCCACAAGCTTTCCCAAGTTTCTTAGCTGTCATGAAACGTGTCTTATGTCTCTTGACTATTCTGGTGACTATGAGGCATTTACCGGTAGGAAACTTCTAAAAGCTGACAACTGTTTCGTAAACTGTTCTACTAAATAAAAATGCTTCGTCCTCTGGGTTTTTCAGAATAGAATAAATATATAAATACACATAAACACACACACACAGGCACATTTTTGGTGTTATACATGCAGAGCTGAGAATACATCAGCTCCCCTAACTCACAGTGACAAAACAAAGCTAAGCTTTGTGATTGAGATGTTGTCATAAAGTGGCTATAGCATGGACTTGTGCCTTATTGATGATTCAAATTAGTGGCCCACACCTGTTGCTAACAGGTGCATACAATCAAGCTGTCATAAGATGTCAGCTTTTCAAGTCTATCAAATGTCTGCCTTGGTAGAGCTGCCCTGACCAACTGTAAGTGCTGTAATTGTGAAGTGGATAGGCCACACTCACAGAGAGTTGGCTGCAACACTCATTACAGACTGCCTTCGGAAGCAACTTTATGGATTGTATAACTACAAATAAATCTCATCATAAGCAATGGCAAATGTCAACTGGAGTGGTCTAAAGCACTTTACTTGGAACATTTGGAAAATGGTACAGTAAAAGTTTCCCTAAATGGCAAGGGTGATAACGAAAAGCTTTCTATGTGGTATATACCTACAAACCTAAAAATACCCTAAAAATGAAGCCCTTGATTCTTCCTAAAAGGCTTGTGAACCTCCTCTTTAGTACCTTTATTTTTAAGAGTATGTAAAAATACAACTGATAAAATGGTCAATGAGTGTAGGTAAAATGTAAGTGGCAACTCTTGGTAAGTGCTCTGAAAAACATTGTCTAGTGCCGTTGTATATTCAGACGTTGATAACAGCTTGAAGACCAGTGATGACACAAATAGGTCAGCAAAGCTGATTCTAAACAAGCCCCTTCTTTATTATGTTAGATGTTTTCTCCAGGTTTAAGCCTCCAAGTCAATATCAATACATTTCTAATATTGCAGAGTTTTTTTTTATTATGAAAGCTGTCTTACAATCCTTCTGTTGGAAATGAATTCTGGCTTCAGCCAGGATCAGGCTAGTGCTGTTGGAAAATCCTAGCTTTCTCATCCTCTCTAAGGCCTCTCTGGCCCAGCTCTATGGCATGATCTCCTGCTCTGAAATGGCACTCTCTGAACCAGAACACAAGTCCAGAATTGAACTCTGAACATTTCCAATAACCCCTGCCACATTCAATCACTTCACTCTGACCTGATGTCACCTGGGTAGTGATAGTCTTTCCTCTCAGAGAAAGTGGAGAAATTAGTTATCTACATTTTATTTACTTTCTTTAGAGTAGATTCAGGTCTGGGAAGTAAAACAGTTGCATACTTGTCTCTCTCTCTCTCTGTCTGTCTCTCACTCTCTCTCTGTATATCTCTCTCTCTGTCTGTATCTCTCTCTCTGTATATCTCTCTCTGTCTGTATCTCTCTCTCTGTCTGCCTGTCTTTCTCTCTCTCTGTATCTCTCTCTCTCTGTCTGTCTTTCTCTCTCTCTCTGTCTCTCACTCTCTCTCTCTGTCTGTCTCTTTCTCTCTCTGTCTGTATCTCTCTCTCTCTCTCTGTCTGTCTCTTTCTCTCTCTGTCTGTATCTCTCTCTCTCTCTCTCTGTCTTTCTCTCTCTCTCTGTCTCTCACTCTCTGTCTTTCTCTCTCTCTCTGTCTCACTCTCTCTCTATCTCTCTCTCTCTCTGTCTGTCTCTTTCTCTCTCTGTATCTCTCTCTCTCTCTGTCTGTCTCTTTCTCTCTCTGTCTGTCTCTTTCTCTCTCTGTCTGCCTGTCTCTCTCTCTGTCTGCCTGTCTCTCTCTCTCTCTGTCTGCCTGTCTCTCTGTCTCTTTCTCTCTCTCCCTCTCCCTCTCTGTGTCTCTGTCTCTCTCTCTCTGTCTTTCACACACACACACACACACACACACACACACACACACTCTTTCTTGCCTGTCTCTTTCTCTCTGTCTCTCTGCCTCCCTTTCTTGGTCTGTACTACTTTTTTCTCCTGCTTGCTCACTCCTTCTCACTTTCTCTCTTCATCTTTCTTTCTCCTTCACTGTTTCCCTGTCTTTCTCTCCTTCTCTCTCTCTTTCTTTCTCCCTTTCTCTGACTCACTCTTTTTCTTCCTCCCTTGCTGTCTTTCTCTTTCTCACTCTCTCTCTGCTCCCTGTCTCACCTCTCTTTTCTCTCTCTCTCCCCCTTGCTCACTCTCTCTCCTCCCTCTACCATTCTCTTCCTCCCTCTTTCTTGCTGTCTCTGTCTTTTTCTCTATTTCTCTCCTTTCACTCTGCCTCTCTTCTTTCTTTCTCTCCCTCTCTCCTTCGTTCACCCCCTCCTTCGTTCTCCCTCACTCTCTTTCTTTCCCTCTTTCTTCTCTTTTTCTCTCTCCCTCTCTCTTTCGTTCATCCCCTCCTTCGTTCTCCCTCACTCTTTCTTTCACTCTTTCTTCTTCTTTCTCTCTCCCTCTCTTTCTCACTCAGTCTGTTTCTTTCTCTCTGCCTCACTCTGTCTCCATTTCTCAGTCTCAGACTTTATCTCCCTCTCTGTCTTTGTTTCTCCTTCTATTTCTCCCTCTCTTTCTCCTTCTCTTCCTTTTTCTCCCTCTCTCTTCCATGCTCTATCCCCTCTTTCCCTTTCTCTTTCTGTTTCTCTCTATCAGAGTCTCTTTCACTCTCTCTGTCTTGCACAGATTCTCACACATAGAGGCCAAAGTGTCAAATTCTGTTTACAAGGGCTGAGTTGGGAGGTAACGTAACAGTAAGTCCTAGTGAAGTAGCGTAATACATCACAGTAAATATTCTCATAATCGTATTCCATTTTCCCACTTAGAACTGTGTTACTTTATTCTTCATATGTACGGAATTGGTGAGGGTGAGCTGCGACAGCTGACTGCACTACTCCAATTGTGAATGTGAGCATCACAGCATGAGCACAGTAAGCTCAACGAGCAATCAGTTGAATCATCTAATCACGATAATAAGAAACTGAAGTATGAAGACAAGCAAGCCACAACTTCAGCTAAACAGGCCAGACTTCATTCAGATTTTCATTCAGACGTGGCTCTGAAAGCCCCACATTTTATCCACAAACCTTTTGTTTGTAAACCTTTTTTACAGGCAGTCTCAGACATTCATGATTTTAACAAGATTTACTGGCTGTGTGTTCAAAAGCATGGACACTGACAGGCCTCTTGAATTATATTTACTAAGATTGGCCACTTCTTCTAAATAAAGTAAAGACTATTGAAAGGACTATTAGACTTCCTCTCGTACTTTCCAGTTCGTACAGATTTGTGTGTATTTTATCAAGCAATATAGAAGTAAATACTAATACTAACACCAATACTAATACTAATACTAAATACTCATAGGATTTATTATTACTTCTTCAAAAAAGTAAGGTAACCCATTACAGTTTGAAAGAAGCAATTACTTTGCATTTGACTGAAACTCTAAATTTCTGACCAAGAAAAAGAAAAAGAAAAGAAAACGCCCCTTTATCCACAGTTCCAGGATGTTGGGGAAGTCAGGATGGTGTTCTCAGCTCCAAACACGGCTGCTCCCACAGTAAGAAAGAACCTCTTCTCTACTTTTAAATGGGATTTACCTTAAATCAGTCAACATCTACACACTGTAGTTAAACTGTAACACTAACCATAAAGTTCACTGTCTTGAGAAGGTAACAACATCGTATTAACAACATTTATCACTCATATTACTATCATCGGCTGGCTGGCTGCAAAGAATACTTACTTTCATGAAAGTGTCAGTTTTGTCCCAATTTGTGGCTCAAACAAGCATATGTTGAAAATTATGCAATTCTGAGCTTCAACTTCCAAATTCGGAGTCAAATGCAGCATTAGTACTTGTAATGGATTGCCAGAGAGTGAGTGTGTGAGAGAGAGAGAGAGAGAGAGAGAGCGAGAGAGAGAGAGAGAGAGAGAGAGAGAGAGAGAGAGAGAGATAGAGAGAGAGAGAGAGAGAGAGAGAGAGAGAGAGAGAGAGAGAGAGAGAGAGCGAGAGATAGAGAGAGAGAGAGCGAGAGAGAGAGAGCGAGAGAGAGAGAGCGAGAGAGAGAGAGAAGAAAAGTGAGTAAAGTTGAAAGGACCATAATATCAGGGGTGATTGGTGTGTAATTGAATGGTTGTTCTGGAAAATTTCCTGCGCCGATTCCATCATACTTCTAATTTCATTGTAATACATGACTGACCCCTGCCATGGCCAGACCTAATCAAAATTAATTTAAAAGTCTTGGCCTGCAAAATGAGAAGTGGTGGAAAATATTAGCTCTTACTTTCAAGGAGAAGGGACGGTGCTTCTGATGAGGACTACAGGTATTTTACATTTCTATGCAGAAAAGGGGCTCCCATCTTTCCCAGAGAATAATAACAGAGAAAACATGATTTATTCATACAGTTGCCCAGTTTGAGGCTACAGACGTTGATGTGAATATAACTGTAATGAGTACATTTACTGTACAGTACATACTGCTTGCACCTTACAGTTATTAGTCGTTTTATGTGCATTATACAGTATGTGATGCTTTAAGATCAAAACGATGAGTAAAAATGGTCACAATTCACTTTGACGTGACCATTTATAACAGCCTGTATTGTCTTAAATATGTGCTTAATATGTTTAAGGTTAACTGGGGCGATTTTGAATATATATATATATACACAAAATTATTTGTCAGTACATGTGCAAATATATGTCAGTATGTTGAAATATATGCAAATATTCAAATGAAATGCATGCAATAGTTTTTAATATTTTCAAATAAATCAAACATATACGGACACGCATTACATACTTGACAACTATATTTTCTTTGCATATAAAGAAAAGTTGATTATGTTTTTATACATTTAATTATGGTTATAATTCATTTACAATCAGTTTACGCTCTTTATAAACATCTTTGAGTCTGCACTTTGAGAAACAATGCAGAAATGTAAATCATGTTTTTATGATTTAAATCATAATAAAACGCCTCCTCTTCTACTTAGACCTGGTGCTGGTTGAAAAATGTAGAATCTGCACTTCCAACAGAATTCCTCTGCTTGTTTCAATAAGCTTCAAGTGAGGAAGAACCCAAATTCATATTCATATTTATATAGACTATGTTACCACTGGCGACTGTTTTTAAAATTAGAGACTGGCCACCTCTGACCATATGGCTACTCTGACAGAAAATATCACATGCTTAAAAGAACTAACCATCTGCAAGAGCCTTTATGATTCCATAACATACATTTCCCAGAAAATCAGCTTGGCTTGATATTGCCATCTGTACATTCCAAGCACAGACTGTGAGGCTGAAGTACTGTTGTAATGGTGTGAAGCAGTAACGGCATCTAGCTGTTCATGATAATGTTTCAGGACAGACACAGAAAATTCCCTCTGTCACCGGGGTGAGGTCAGTGCCCCCCAGTCACCTGAGCTTGTCTAAAGGATTTGTTGGTACAGCTTAAGAAGCCAAACTTATACACTGAAGCTTCAGTATTTGAAAGTAAAGTACTTCATATTTATTCTTGAATAACTACAACTGAGACAATAACTATAACAAAAACCCTTTCTGTCGTTGTCTACTACTGTAGCGTTCATCTTTTGCATCTTCTATTTTATTTACTGTTAACCCTTTTTATTAATCGTTTTTTCACCTGAATACCTTTTTTACTCTTCTTTCTGTGTTGTTTTTGTTGTTAGCTACGTTTTAGTAAGAACAGTGTTACATAAATAAAGATTATTATTAATAGCAGTAGTAGTATACAAAGATACTTATAATAAAAGAAAATTCATGTTAAAAAATTATATAAAATCCCAACAAAGGAGTACGACTTCATACATACAATGATGGGCCAAATCAGTATGATCAACTACACTCACCAGCCACTTTATTAGGTACTTGTATTTGCTAGTAAAAGGCTGGTTGGTTATTTGAGTTCCTGTTGCCTTTCTATCATCTGGAACCAGTCTGCCCATTCTCCTCTGACCTCTCACATCAACAAGGCATTTTCATCCACACAACTGACCGCTCACTGGATATTTCCTCTTTTTTGGACCGTTCTCTGGAAACCCTAGAGATGGTTGTGTGTGAAAATCTCAGTAGATCAGCAGTTTCTGAAATACTCAGACCAGCCCGTCTGGCACCAACAACCACGCCACGTTCAAAGCCACTTAAATCCCCTTTCTTCCCCATTCTGATGCTCGGTCTGCACTTCAGCAAGTTGTCTTGACCACCTCTACATGCCTAAATGCATTGAGTTGCAGCCATGTGATTGGCTGATTAGCTATTTGTGTCAACAAGCAACTGAACAACTGTACCTACTAAAGTGGCCAGTGAGTGTCCATAAGGGAACAAAATTCATGATTATCTAAAGCAAACAATTTCGGACATTATGTCATACAGGTTTTCTCATCATGGTGTGACAGTGGATAATAAAGTGGCTGGTGAGTGTAATAGGCTGTTGACCCTTCACGAGCCACCGAAAACAGCTCTGAACCACCAAGGCATGAACTCTAAAGGTGCCTGTGGTATCTGGTGCCAGGACTTTAGCAGCAGATCCTTTAAGCCCTATAAGTTGTGAGGTGGAGCCGACACTGATTAATAGTAAGCAATCTAGATTGCTTACTAAGAGTCATGTTCAACACTGTCTGTAGTACATGAAGTAAATCTGATAAGTGCAAACTGCCTTGTTGGTAAAGGCGTTAGTGGAGATACGTGTATGTGTGGCAGCTGGGAGACCTTGTAAGCCGAAAAAACTCCATGTTTTGTGTTATTTGAGCCAAAGACTACAAACCATTAATGCAATTTTACCTGTGATTAAAAAAAAATAGTTTAAAAACTTCAGCCTGGTTTTCAATTTTGGGTTTCTATGGCCCTCCCCATTCATGTAAAGCCTGGTATTGTGTAAGTTGGAAAAACTACCCGTGTGTTTGCTAAGGATGTCACTGAGTGGATGGACTTTCATCAAGTACTTTGGCTCAGTTGAGGAGGCTTTTGCGAATGTGTTGTTTTTGCACTGTTTGCAGTAGCAAAAGTAATGATACCAATGTAGTGAATGTGAGGCTGATAGAAACAGTGTTCACGTAAAGTAGAACCATACCAAAAACCTTAAGTGTACTTATTAAAGTAACATTATTATTTATAAAGTGTTTCAGTTGTCCTGCTACACTCCACTAATTCTGGATTCATTCCTGCTAGTCCTTGGTTTCAAGTTGGGTTTGTCCAGTTTTAGTGAGCAGAAAGGGAAAAGCCCTGGCTGGTGTAGGAATTCCACGCTGTGCTCCGGGTGTCATTCTGTCTTTAGGGCTGCTGCTCCTGCATGGTGATGTTGCCAAAAGCCCCCCCCAAACACACACACACCCGCCACATGTTGTCACACTGCCTCTCCTCGCCTCAGTTTCCATGGAAATGACAGCAGAGTGAGGACTGTACATCTAAATCTATGGCAATAGCTCTTAGAGTAATTAGTGTGCGATTGGTAGGAGGTGGAAGAGGAGACGAGAGAAAGGAGGATAGTCATGGTGGGGACGGGTGGGGGCGGGTGGTCTTGGAGCTCTTGAGCTGCCTCTTCTGACTGTCTAACCTCTTTACCTCCCTGCACTGTTGCTTTAATGAAGTGTCTTCTGTGTGCCAAGGAGGCTTATGGGGGCTTATATCCTAATGTATTTATCCCCATGCAAAACATGATATTTACCCAGGATTTTCATGCTGCAGCTTCCACGGCAAGCCTGCTTTACCCGCTGCGCTCCGCTTATTTAATAAGATGATCCTGTAAGTTACCGCCCCTAATGGGTGCCCTTTTCTATTCAACCATAAAAAACACAGCGCAATGTGCAGAGGCCACCAGGGTGCATGCCATGATTGAAAACTCATTAGTGACCACACTAAAAGCTCAGGTCAATACGTCCTGGTCCCCATTCAGGATTATGTTGACCAGAAATATGAGGAACATGTTGACATGGGCAAAAACAAGCGTAACAAAAACCACACAAAATGTTGTTTACACTGCATGCCAGGACAGTTAAGGCGAGGGTAGTGTACCCAGCCATAAATGTAAATATAATGTAAACATAAATGTAAACAATGGGTGCATCCTTGAAAACTGCATCACAGCATGATTGTAATGGAACAGAACCTGCGCCTTACTGCCAGAAATGGGTCAGGTTGATAGGGATGCTATGTGTATGATGACTCATTTAGTAACTTGCTATATAGTGAGCCGACTGTGGAACAATCATGAAAGGACTGAAAGAATTATCATTAAGAATTTAACCAACATTGTCAAATGACTCTCTGTACAGTTCACCATTTCTGTAATAAGAAACAAGAAGCATAAGGCTTACCATACATGTGTAACCTGTCATCGCTAAATGTGCACACATTCAGAAGAAAATCGAGATAGGTATTTGCTTTTTATTGATTTGTTTCATCCGAGTGACGATAAAAGCCGAGAGTGGCATGTATCCTTATCAATAACAGCTGGACAATATGAGCAAAAAAAATGTCCGATAATGTTTTTAGAATATTGCGATGACAATGAATTTAAAATAGTGTGTCTCTGGATAAACAGTGAGTACATAATCCTTTTTTTTCTGTATAAACAGAAATCTAATTAGCTAATGTAACTAATTAGCAAACTAAATATATAAATAAACAAGTTAATACATATTTCATTTAATACATCGTATATCACATTGGAACCACATATTTTCTTTTTATATATGAGCCTACAAAAAAAAATACATATTAAATTCCTTAAGAATGCTTATTATGGTGATGCGGGTTTGTTGTAACAACAGCTATTACTACTTTACACATTTTACACAAACAGTGACAGTGAGAATAGTCATTATATTGAAAGAATCCTCAGAGTTTAGTGGTTAAGTATTTGGAAGTTTTTAAGCACTGTGATTTTATATCAGAGTGGCTAAGTCGCCTTCCATGCCAGGGTTCAAGTCCCCCTCAGGGGAACTGTGCTGAGCATGTGTATTGTCATTTTTATGTCCTTTGATGAAGTGTGTATGTTGGGTTGAGGCAGCAGTGAATGTCCTCACTAAGACACACCGTGAAAACAAAATAAATCTAACTTCTAACTCTGTGCTCTAACAATATTTATTTGTTTGCTATGTAGCTCATTTTATTATGTTTATGTGAAATCAAAATGAGCATTTGCTTTCGGATACATGTTCACCCTAAATGTTCAGAATGCCATATTTAAGTGTGTTAGCTTATTTTCACTTACAAAAACAACAAAATGTGAGGGGATTTTCCTTGCGTACAACCATAAAGGCTTGCTAAAAATAAGAGTAATAAAAAATGAAACACATCATTTTGAGTAACTCAAAATGATATTTTACAACATAACAAAATAAACGCCTGGAACAGCTGCACTGAGAATCCAGCACAGAAAAGTCACCTACATTTCACTTGTGAAGTGTGCAAAACCATGTTTACAAGTCATCAGACACCTTGTTCACATGGACATATTGGCACACATGAAATTTTAAAGATGTGAAGTGTGCAAAAGTGCATGTGTGATGCACAGGAGGCAGTTCTTGTGGAGATGACTGGCTGGCTGGCGGTCTTGGGGGCTGGGGGGGGCTATGCTCAGTGGCCCCTGAGCCTGCGCCCAGGCCTTCCTCATGATATTGATACGGTTGAAAACACAAGCCGACAGGAGATGAAGCAGCCAGCTGTCCGCGTGTTATGACATTACCAACGAAGAATAGGCTGCAGGATGGGGTGGTGAAGCGATAGAGGGAACGAGTGAAAGATGAACAAGAAAGAAGGCAGCAAGACTTGAGGCAGGGCTTGAATATATGAATTTTATATGCTGTGTGCGGGATGTTTATATATTGTATCGGCTTTGTTTCATATGCCAATTAAATGGCGTCATTCAAAGAGCGGCTTAGGTTAGAAGGCAGAGCGTCTGAGATCTCACGCTGAGAAACTTGAATTACATAAAGACATAAATAAAAAAACAACATCGTGCAGAAAAGTAATAAGGTTATTCGGTGTGTCGAGTAGATGAGGAGAAGTGCTCCTACACTGAAGTGGAATGCGATTAGTCACATACACTCAACGGCCACTTTATTAGTTATACCTTGCTAGTAAAAGGCTGGACCCACTTTTGCCTTCAGAACTGCCTTAATTCTTCATGGCACACTTTCAACAAGGTGTTGGAAACGTTCCTCAGAGGTTTTGGTTGGTTATTTGAGTTCCTGTTGCCTTTCTATCATCTGGAACCAGTCTGCCCATTCTCCTCTGACCTCTCACATCAACAAGGCATTTTCGTCCACACAACTGACCGCTCACTGGATATTTCCTCTTTTTCGGACCGTTCTCTGGAAACCCTAGAGATGTTTGTGCGTGAAAATCCCAGTAGATCAGCAGTTTCTGAAATACTTAGACCAGCCCGTCTGGCACCAACAACCACGCCACGTTCAAAGCCCCTTAAATCCCCTTTCTTCCCCATTCTGATGATCGGTCTGCACTTCAGCAAGTTGTCTTGACCACCTCTACATGCCTAAATGCAGTGAGTTGCGGTCATGTGATTGGCTGATTAGCTATTTGTGTTTACAAGCAGTTGAACAGGTGTACCAAATAAAGTGGCTGGTGAGTGTATAGTTTAAAACTATGGTTGCAATGTGTGTCAGGTGCGCTTAGGAGCATTAACAGCGCACGTATGCATGTATAAATAAATAAATAAATAAATAAATAAATAATCGCCATTGGACTCCCACATTTGAATAAGTATTCTGGAAGATAACTTCCTTCAGAAAATGGCCTCAATTTTTCCTTTTCACCGGAGGGGACATTAGTTCAATCCTGGCTTTTCCCAGCTGGCACATGCCTCATGGGTTCTGCTTTGTTAGTTTAAGTGTGCAACTGTTGACCCACTTGGACTAATTGTGCTCATAATGGCACGATGAATATTAGAAATCATCTCTCTATCACTTGTGCGAAATGAAATGAGAGACCTACAGTTTGAAATGTAGAACGTGTCTATAGACACTGCACAGAATGCAAGTTCTAGAAGTTCGCTGGCAAAGTGCTGAATTGAGCAAATGCCTTTTTCTAGTAAACCTACTGCTTTTGTTTTAAAGTTTTCAACATCCATTACGACCTATTTCAAAATACAATCCATCCAAAAGGAAGACGAATATACAGTGGGGTCCAATAGTCTGAGGCCACTGATGAAAAAGCTTCTATTTTGAATTCCTTTTTAACTTAGTACAATATTTTTCATTACACATGATATTATCAGCGTAAAAAGGTGGATAAAAAGTAGAATCTTTGAAAGTTTGCATGAATTTCTGATGCCTCTCTTTCGCTTTAATGACAGCATGCACTTGTGTTGGCATGGACTTCACGAGATCGAGCAAAAGCCTTTGATCAGCGGATCAAATCCACCCGAGAGTCATGTCAGAGAAATGTCACAAATGACATTTTAAAAATCTGACCTATTTGTACAAAGGTTTTAACACGGTCAATTTGACATATTTACTTCAGTTTGAATAGTGACCGAGAAAAAGGGCAGAATTTCTTCTTCATTTTAGTTGTCAAAAACTTTCTTTATTTTAGAGTCTATGGTATGAAAAACATTCCGTATGTTCAGTGTATGTGCAGAAGACTTGGACAGCTGTGAAAGTTGTTTAAAATGATTTGTCTGAGTAATAAGCACTTGTCTGGCAATAAAAACAACATATAACATTAGAATAAAAGCAAATAAATATAAATACAAGAAATGAATAGACTTTTTTTGCTTTTAAAAAGTTATTATATATTTCTTAGAAGAATAGTTCATATTATATTACTGTTAATTGATGGTAACTGTAAATACTGTGCTTAGAAATGGTTAAGCTATTGTTTAATGCATTCATTCCAATGTTTGTGGTTCTTTTCAACAGCTAAATCTTTACTGCCCAGATGAAAGACGTTACCCATCGTTTTCTTTAGCACAGTACTGCATATTTCCTCATATGAAAAATGTCAAAATATATCATAGCTTACCGCTGAGAATCCCTCTTTATCATCTCTGATATGCTCATATGCCATGATCTTACTTTATTCAGTGAATGGGAGTCATCTGCTATGGATTTATCTTCCTGAAGGATATATAGTCCCAGATGTACGAGAGATGGTTGCAACGCACTATGCACTTTGATGAAGCCTCAGTATGCACTCACAGTGTGCCTGGAATTAACACTGCATTTAGTTAAGCTAAATGTCAAAATGACCTTTTTATGGCATTTTACGTTTCGCGAACACCACTGACAAACACTCTTGTGACAAGATTATCAAAATAAAATGATATTTATGTATTTTAAAAATTGGACAAACTATACTTCCATCAGTTTTACTACTTCAGTTGAAAACAGGCATCAAAATTGTTGTCTCACATCCGACCCATACTTCAGCATCTCTGAAGTCACACCTGTGATGTGTTGTTTTGCATAATCCACATAACTGAAAATGACTATAATATAAATGCAAAAGTAAGAATAATCTTTTTTTTTGTTGGTTAGGTTAGGAACAATAACAATACACAGATGTTGGCTTTCTCTGGTTTATTCTGTTATTATTTTGAGCTCATAGCTTTAAAACTTTGGGGCACAAATTGTCACTGCAATGATTGAATGAATCCATATTGAACGGAATATGAAATCAGTTCTTCCGGTATCGTCACTCATTTATCATTCAATCCTCCTCCTTTTGCTCAGTGCTGCATACACATACGCTCAGTCACATGCAAAAGTTTGTGCACCCCTGGTCAAATGACATTAAGTCAGAGAAGTTAACACATCTTCTATAGAGAACCCATTTCTGCACATTTTAATGCACAACTTCTGTTTAGAATAGAAACTGTGCACTGCAAGTTGCAGAAATGAGTTAACTTCTCAGTTTTTGTGCACTTTAAGTATTTATCATGTTTACCAACTCAGGATTATCTCATTGTTTCCTTTGCCTAAAAGTCACCTGAAACTTTCTCACACTGTTGGGTGCGATTTCTGTAACATTTTTACTGAGCCTGCTGGTAGAGTGACAGTACTTAGTTTGCTTGAATTGCATTAAAAATTGTTTGAGCAAAAGAGAAAGAGAGATGGAGAGAAGGAGAGATAGAGAGTCTCACAGGATCTGCACTGAATAATCTTTAGGCTCCAACAAGGATGATCATAGTTTTAATTAAATTTCCTGTAAGCACACAAATCCTACATAATTCAGATTTAAACACCGCAAATTAGCAAGTATATGTATAGCAATAACTCATCGCAGGGTACATAGTGTAATAATCCTTCTGTCCATGTGCTTTCAGTTTAGCAACTTAATTAACTACAAACCATTTGCATTATCCATATGGAACAAGAGTTCTGAAGGCGAAAGCAGGCATGTGTCTCAGCGTGGTAAGCCCTTTTGGAACGACTCTCGACTCTCCTACTGAGTGACTGACTTAGACACTACGCATCGAAGCAGTGGTGGGAAATCCCGAGCTGGCATGCCTGCAGCTCACATGGCCATATGCTGTTTATGGTTGTATGAATAAAGTGAATATGACAGGTTGCCTTGAAATACTTTTTATTAGCTTCTGCTAGACGGTAGAAGCTGAGTTTAACCTTGTCTTACCTAACATGATGTCAGCGATGCATTCAGAAAGTCTGGATTTGTACATCAAAATCTGCCCCCAGCAGCGGCGATTTGAGGACTTTTTTTTGGGGGGTGGGGTTGCGATGAGGCTGCTTTCCCAGTTCAGTAGCCAGATAACTACCTTCAAATTCAGAGAGCTTCATAAATGGTTCATAATATCTCCAAATACATATTACAAGGGCACTGTAAAGTAATACTCAGACATGGGTAGAATATCTAATGATATCCAATAATATGACTGGACACCCCTGATCAAATCTGACTAATATCTAGTCTAATGATTTCACAACAAAGCTTCTGAGCACCAAAAGAAGGTGACAACTTCAGAAAACAATCACCTGCAGTGGTCCAAGGGGTTTGCCCTCTGGAGGCAATTTTGGTAATTTAACATGAAACTGAAACATTCTGGTGCACTTGCAATGATAAAGTACAGGGAGCTAAACATCTACACCAACACAAAGTACATGCTTTTCACGTAATTTGACTTATTTGTTTAAAATAAACTTCTACGTACTGCAGGACACGTAATTGAGGGAGGCTAGCTAGATAAATAAGTCCCCCTGTCCCCCTATATCTTCAGGCAAAAGGTTATGGGAACCTCTGCTTGGTAGCCAACAAGAACACAATCTGCTTTATCCACCAAACTAACGTTATAGGAGAAGCTGTGTTAGAGGCGGCATCAGCTACCTGCTTTGCCCACTCTATATTCTACATTCTATTCTACATTTTATCATTAAAATAGCGCTGATGACATAATCGCAATGTTACATTAAAGTGTAAGCTTCTCTTTAGCGCCCCCAGGGGACATTTGTATCTCAAAAGTGCAGCAAAACGTACTCGAGGGTATGTATTTGTGGCTCTGCAAAAAAAGTCAGAGGTACGTATATCCCATGAGACCAGGTTGTAAAAATCTTTTGCTAATCATACCAAAGTCAAAGAGTCTGTGTACAAAAACCGGCAGACATCTCCTTTTGAGACCCCTTCTCAACATCTATTATAAACAGCAGCTATTTGACAATCTCTGGACATTATTTGTGTTCTGTCTGCTAAAAGGCTCCATAAGATGCAGCACACTTGGACCCCAATAGCCAGAGCTATTATGGCAGTCTAAAGAAATCAATGTGTTTTATACAGTGGTGGACAGTAACTAAGTAAATGTAATTCGTTAAACTATAAACAAACTATAAACTATATTTATATCACAAAGAAAGAAAGAGTTGGTAAGTAACGCAGAATTTCACTGCTAATTACTCTGAATGATTTAGCTGAATTATGCAATGACAATAACTGAATTGTGCAAAGACAATGATTAAAAATTATGCAAAACGTTTTAAAAATTGTGGGAATTCTTTTTTAAGTGTAATAGTGTAAATAGTATCTGTCCCATTGGCTGTCCCGTATTGCGTCTCATCGAAAAGCAGTAGAAACTGAAACACTCTTCAACCTGACACAATGTGAACAAGCAGGGCTCAACTTGAGCAGCTTAGTTTTCACATAAGGACTGTATGGACTGTGGGTTGAATGGAACATTTTGAACTTTTTACTGTATAGAAAATGAGCTTTTTTAAAAGTCTCATAACAAGAAACAGCTCAACTAAATTCTATGTTTTAAAAAGTGGTCCAGAGTCCTAAAGTTAACCCTTCACTGTAGATTAAAAGGCAAAATTAGTAGCCTTTTTCATTAGTCATGAAAGGGCTAAGAGAGTGTCTTTACTATAGGAAAAGTGTTCTGGATCTGTGGTCATACACTCATCTGTAAACATCCCTGCCTGTGAAAAAGTGCTTCTATATAAAGAAGAAAGTTGCCTGTGTAAGGACATGACCTGGATGTTGTGTAGTGGTGAACTGGGACATCAGTACAGGTTAAGTTTCTCTCTGAGCATCCTGCCGGCAGCGCTGATATCCCCCGAGCACAGTGCTGGTGGGCAAAATACAAGCTGACAACTGCTGAAGGGGAATGCCACATATGTCAATTCATAGTGTAGGTTTTGCTTTATGGTAGAATGGTAGATGATATCATCACAGTCATTTTAGAACTTTACAATTTTTACTTTTTATTTGTCTTTTTAAATATTTTTTGTATGTGTTTGAAATTCATAACAGACCAATGAAAAAAGTTCAAAATGATTCTCTTTTGGTGGTTCCCAGGCCAATGACTTGTCAATAAAAAAGAAATAAAAAATGTTTTCAAATTATTGACTTAAGCATAAAATAAAAAATGTACTGTAGAAATATCCCAATTGATTTACCTCCATTCTGTTATTAGTTCCGGTTCAATGATTCTCACCACATGGCACCAAAACACAGCTGTGTCAAAAATTTCCCAAAAATTAAATGTAAAAAGTTTTGAGCTGTTTTCTAGTCATAAATAAGCTGAGATGCCCTATAGGGAACTTAAATATGATATTTTTCTGCAGATTTTGGCACATTATTTCTATTTATTTGCTCAGTTTTGCAAATGGAAAAAATGTAACGTAAACGTAAAATATAAAATGTTCTGTAACTTTTGCACAATTTGTTTTTATTTAAAAGTATGATTTATTTTAATTTTAAGTTTTTTATTTAGCGATTAACATTGACATTTATCTTTCTGCAGCCACTGTTTAAACGCTTTTGAGGAAAATTCAACCACCTTCACCTCATCACAAAACTCTGTTCTCTTCTGACATTTCAGTACCGCTCTATTTCACACAGCTTCTATTTATCAGTACCATTATGGCACTAAATTAGAGTGACTTTAGCCGTGTTGATGTTATCCAGCCCCAGTAGCAGTGCTGAAACATTTCAACTTGAAAAAAAAAAAAATGAAAGTCATATAACATGTAAAAGGTGCCTTAACTTTTGCACCAGCCAATTTTATGTTATTTTTTAGTGTATGAATAAAAGTAATTATGCATTACAATATGCATAAGTGTGTTCCCTTTACATTTCAATTTACATTTCAATTATTTTTACTTAGAAAACCATCAAAACACCAGCCTCGGGGAGCTACTTTCCTCAAGAGCCTAGTTCAAGCTGCAGTTTACCCCACTCACTCCAGCTAATCAACCTCTTCCTAAGTCACTGATTGGCTGGATCAGAAGAATTAGAGTTGGGAAAGGGATTCAGGTGGAAGCTAAACTCTACAGGAAGGTTGCTTTCCAGATCCAGGGTTGGAGACCAATGAAATGTGATGTAATCCCCTATGCAAATGAAATATATTGCTTTACAGTATATATTTTTAGTGACTATACATCAACAGTATTCTGTTAGGGATGCTTGGCATGCTTTAAACTGTTTAACTTCACAACAGGTCTTGTATTCTTCCACAGCTTTAGTGGGCCAGCATGCCATCTCTGTGAGAGAACTCAACAGAGAATATTTATACTGCCTTTATTTTTAAAAACAAGTGCAAAGACTCATTAGTTCTCTTAATTGGAAAAAAAATCTATTTAAAAGCTTTTAAAATGCTGATGATTAGCATAATATAGGTCATTAGAGAGACCTAGATAAATAGATATTATGAGAAAAGTTCCTTTTAACCCACTTTCAACACAAATTTCATGCAGTGGCTAAAATACAGGCTGACAGCTGCTGTAGGGAATGCCTGTGCATAGGCTGGGTTCCCAGACATGGATTAAGCCTAGCATTGGACTAAATTGAACAGCCTATGGTGAATCACTACTGGAAATTTGCTTTAGTCTATTCTTAGACTTAATCTGGGTGTGGGACACTGGGGCCTGTTTCTCGCAGCATATTCAGCTTAGACAGAGGTACAGAGGACCTACAAACACAGAGTCTGGTTTTTGTAGGTAAAAGAAATGCATGTCAACTTTTTTAAAGAAAACACCTGCATTACTTAATGCCAGCTTTCACTGTCTGAATATGAAAGTTTTTAATCATAGCCAGCTCAGTTTTCTGCATTGCATTCATAAAATCAGGCTGACCAATTTATTGGCATTTGTTATGTTTTATGATAACCCCAAAGAAACCAGGCTGCAGCATTGTGTCAAATTTTTATGACAATAGGACCACAAATAAAATCTTGTTACATGATCTTACATTTATTTGTTTATTTTTTGTCTCCTGTAAAGTTGCACGTTTTTTTGGAGATATCAGGTTTTGTTCTGACATCAACAACATGCAGGACCATATGAAAGGTTGGGGGATGATGGTGAGGAGAACACAGGTACTGTTTAAAGCCAATTTTGTACACATAGGTGCATCCTAGCCTGTTCCTGCCTGTTTGTTTTCATGTACGGCGTTTTAGTCTGCACTGCACATTGCAATTCACATTGCTGTTTCTTGGGGAATGTTTCTTTCCTATTCTGCCTTCTTCACTAGCTTCCAGAGAAAAACAAATAATCAAATTTGGTCTCAAAGTTCCAGTACACACAAAATACGCATCAATTTTTCTCCATCCCAAAAAAGTCATACTTGCCATGAATAGGGCTTCAGTTCCAGCTTCACAAAACCAAACAAATGTAAATGTGGTTAATGTGTTTTACAACTAGGGTTAGCAAATGTTTCTGTTAATGCAGATTTAGATACTCAATCTATGATTAAAGTGAGAATGGCTAAAGTCTGCTGCTGGTGGTGTCACCTTACAGTTGCAGAGTGCAGTTCACTTTTATCCTACACTCAATAATATGAATTGTGCTTTGTACACATGCATTTGTTGACAAGCTAGAGGATACAAAAACAGCAAAGACAACATCAGAAGTGAAAGAGCCAAGTCAACTAATGAGTAAGCCAGCTGATATGTTACTGCTTATTAGTCCCCTCAGAAGAAGGCCAGTTTGGCATCTGTCTTGCATCCTTTTCTCACTTTTAACTCATCGCCATTGAGTAAAAGCCAGTTTGAGATTTACTACTGTGCTGTCTCTTACTCAACCACTTTTCCGCGCTTTAACTGCTTTAACTCTTCGTGGCACACTTTCAACAATGTGTTGGAAACGTTCCTCAGAGATGTTGGTTGGTTATTTGAGTTCCTGTTGCCTTTCTATCATCTGGAACCAGTCTGCCCATTCTCCTCTGACCTCTCACATCGTCCACACAACTGACCGCTCACTGGATATTTCCTCTTTTTCGGACCGTTCTCTGTAAACCCTAGAGATGGTTGTGTGTGAAAATCCCAGTAGATCAGCAGTTTCTGAAATACTCAGACCAGCCCGTCTGGCACCAACAACCACACCACATTCAAAGTCCCTTAAATCCCCTTTCTTCCCCATTCTGATGCTCGGTCTGCACTTCAGCAAGTTGTCTTGACCACCTCTACATGCCTAAATGCATTGAGTTGCAGCCATGTGATTGGCTGATTAGCTATTTGTGTTAACAAGCAACTGAACAGGTACCTAATAAAGTGGCAGGTGAGTGTATACTGGCTGGCATCTTCTCATAGACAGATGCATAGCTGTTGATGCAGTGCCATAAAGCGTTATACAGTTGTGTGAGATGTCTCATGCATGCTCCATCAAAGTTACATAGACCAGTCGCAGGTGTTTTGGGCCTGGTGTAGAGATGCCATTCAGTGTACCATCAAAATGATTTTAAAGCTGTATTTTAAGATCAAATTATTACATAACATTGCTTTAATTGTAATGCACATGGCTGTGAAAGCATAACCAGTTGCTTAAAAAATGAGGATGAGTTGGGTGGCAAGGATTGGTCAGAAACTTGGCACTGGTCCTTGAGTTGTTTATTATGCGAAGTCCTAAACTTTCACGTGCACCGGAGGTTAGTCATGCAGCACAAGCTGCCAAAGCAAGTAAAAAGTGTTCTACTGTTGTAAGACAGAAAGGGATATGCAGAACTAAGCTTAAAGTTGGCTGGCTTAGCAAGAAATCCTCCCTCAGGAGACAGGTCTTGTATGTTCAGATCAAACCCACCTCAAAAACCAGGGTGCTGTGTGTGAAATGGGGTCATTTATACCGTGGCACGGTGGGCACACAAAAGAAACCACTGGGAAAAAGCATGTCTATTACCCAACAGCGTAATCATGCCCCATCAGCTAACTCATGTCTGCAGGGTGCTCTGGGTATAAATGCCACTTCAAAAATACAGCAATCGTTTCATGCCAGTTATCACTGGCCTCTAATAAAGTTCACCTCCTTTTAAAAGCTGCCTGTGTCGACTCCAATCGATAGCTTGAGAAACACAGCGAGTTTGATCCGCTCTGCATGTGGCAGCCACCAGTGCATCAAAATACATTTAAATCTTAAGTGAGAACATTATGAAATAATGATTTTGCTGACATGTAATGGATCCAAAGTCTCGCCACCCGCTGAGCGTTATTTGCTCCGGCTTCAAGTTTTCGCAAAAAACAATGCTCCTTCTTGAGTGATAGTTGTTTGGAATTCATATTTCTGTTCATTTTCCATTCATCGGCAACAGTGCCAGCAAACAGGAGACATAATAATGTCAAATAACCTGCGAACATATTGAAGTTGCTGACGTCTCATGTTAAAACAGTCTGTTGCATGTGACGACAGATTGTGCTTTTACATAACTCCATCAGGACTTGATGATACATTAAAATCACCTTACTATCGACGGCTGTCTGTCATTCTGCAAGTAATGTGAATTTAGCTTGATTAACCTTTCCCCTTGATTGATTGTTAATATTAATATCTGTCACAAACATGCAAATCATTACAGTTGCTGGATGTTCCCTGAGACACAGAAGGTTCAGCAAGTCAACCAAAACTATTTTAATTGCTGTTCTGCAGTTTAATACCTTAGCTCAGGTCAAATCCACATCAAACAGCAATTTGCAGCATCAGCATTTAGTCTGGAGAATTTCTTAGGTCAAACAAGGTTACATTAGATGCAGACATCTGGATCAACGGTGCTAATTTGGTTTGACTAGTGGAGAGGGACAGACGGCAGAAGGCTAGAGCTTACACACAGCAATTTAAACATAGATATAAAGTAAACTAAGTACAGCTACAGTTAGAGCGAAGATATTTTTATAGTTTCCTCGACATGGATTTAGTTTCGGACTAAAGTGGAATGCAAATGGTGAAATGGTAAACCACCACTGGACAGTCTTTGTAGTCTAAGCTTAAGATCTTGCTCTGGGAAACTGGCCTGGAATAAAATATTATGGAACAATGGAATAAAATATTAAAACAATACTATCAGCAGCAATAACAAGTATTTTCTGTTATACATCAGCACATCATTTTGCTAGACTTCTGTTATCCTATTTTTTGAGATTTCATATACCTAATGTTATTTGTTGAATGCTGGGCTGATTATGTTGTTCAGCAGACTGGTTGTGATAGATTTCAGCTGGTCTGTGCTTTTTATCTCCAGGTTAATTTGCAGTGGATAATATACACTGCCCAGCTGTTTTCATCATGTGACTCACACTCAAGCTTAGCAGGTTCATGTAGTTTTTAAATGCATAAAGGAATAATGGTTATGGAAACAATTAAGGTTATTAGGTTCCTCAGAGCTGAGGAAGAAACCTTGGGAGGAACCAAGGCTCACCAGGGGGTACCTGTCCTCCTCTGGTCAGACTACCTATAGAGTTATTATACTACTATTAATAGCAAAAGTATGAGTAGTAGTAATAGCTAGGAGTCCATGAAAACTTCAATGTAGGGTGGGCAGCTTTCATCAGCTTTGTTGTGGATGACCACAAGCAGTAGGGGTGCTATCAAAGAGTGGTACTATGAATCAGTGACACAATTTGAATAAGGCAAGGTAGAAAGATCCAGAGACTGATGTTAGAGTGGTGATTAACAGCGCCCCAGTTGGCAAAAACTGTGCCATGGTACCACTACTTATGCACAGAAAGATTTTATAGTGTTATGAAAAACTACAGACTGGTCAAGTGCAAAATGGTCTGCCCTTTTCTTTCAGCTTTAAACAAGTTGCCAGGGCATGAGGGAATGCTCCTGGACAACACAACAGCCAAAAAACATCTGTCAGACAAACAAGTTACAATCAGTGCAACGCTCGTCTGCATCTACAGGCGAAGTGGTCAGGGAGAATAGTATTATTTTGTGCTTTTTGATGATGCAGTAGAATATTTGGTGCAATGTGCACAACCACCTTGGTGATCCCTAGGCATGCAAGAAGATCTGTGGAATTTCTTTAAAAAGTAAAACGAGTATGGTAACCAGCATTAACCAGTGAAATCTGTTTGGATTTTATAAAACTGATTAGAGCTTGTAATCTTCGCGTGTAGAGTGAGAACTTCAAGCAAATATGACCGCGAACTTAGTGGCATCCTACTGCCCAAGAGGACCACTGGTAATCACCAGCACTGGTTTTAAGCCACATGAAGCACAGCAGTGCTGGTAAAGCAGAGCATTTCCTGATTTTCGTTTAAAATAGTCACAACTGAAATACATAACTGGACTGTAGTTGCTCCTGGTGGCATGGACCACATGGACATCCCTAAAAAGAAAAAAATGATTCTCGAAAATATGTTCAGCACTAATGGTGCTTTCACAAATGTGCAAGTTACCCACCCGTTTCACTTGCACTTTCCCATCTCTGCCTTTCAACTCTCTTTCTCCTTTGGTGTCCTTTAGGTAACATAATGGTGGCCTAAAGGGCCTTGTGAGAACCTTTCGACTCTGAGTTGAGAAGAGATCTGATTAAGATTAATTAACCTTTGCTGTGTGATTCCCAGTGTGTCACCTCCACTGTGATTGTGACTGTCTGTCCACCCAGACTGGCTGTCACGAGGAGAGTCTGATATGATCCACCTAAAGGTCAACACATCTACACATCAGTTTCTGTTTCAGAGTATCAAGCCCACTTCTGAAATACTTAAACCTCTCTGGTTCTGTAATCCAAAGGAAAGTGAATTAATATGAACTGAAATACCGTTTAAGTAAGTTGATTTAACATACAAGTGAATGAATGTCCAAAAGAAACTTTTCTTTGTATTTATTGTAGTTATTTACTTTGTTTTTGTACTAGGGCTTTTGTTTTGACATGAATAATGTATTATGTATGTCACAAATAATCAAAATAAAAAAATAGTCACTCCACTAATTACTTAGACTAAATAATCCCCAAAGGTGAATACAATTGACACAATGCATTTTTTCTATTGTGTCCAAACTTCTTGTGAATGAAGGGCTTTTATTTTGAAAGACATGTCTGTTGCATAGTAGTGTTCAACTGTACAGACATCAGTGTTGGGCAGTGGCATTCAACTGCAGCTCCACAGACTAGCCACTTGTTTCAGTACTCATTTTTACATGGCCTTATCAACTTGGTCTCGCTGTTTGCCCTTGAGCTGCTTCTGGTGCCATCTTGAAGGTAATTCCGTTACTTTATTAGCTCAAGTGAAGTGTGTTAGATGATACCTTGGAGGGACGAAAGATGGAGTCGACATAAGTGTGGATTCAGAAGCTAAACTTGCCCAGAAATCATTGGGACCTGACGTGAACATAATTACTGTTTAAAACTATAACTATAACTGTCCAAACTGTAGCAAACCACTTCATCTGTTACACATAACTGCTGATACAAGTTCATTATTTCACTTGGCTGCTCAGAGCTAGCAACAAGTAAAGGCTTTACTTTTAATCTACACTCACCTGCCACTTTATTAGGTATACCTGATCTACTGGGATTTTCACGCACAACCATCTCTAGGGTTTACAGAGAACAGTCTGAAAAAGAGGAAATATCCAGTGAGCGGTCAGTTGTGTGGACAAAAATGCCTTGTTGATGTGAGAGGTCAGAGGAGAATGGGCAGACTGGTTCCAGATGATAGAAAGGCAACAGGAACTCAAATAACCAACCAGAATCTCTGAGGAACGTTTCCAACACCTTGTTGAAAGTGTGCCATGAAGAATTAAGGCAGTTCTGAAGGCAAAAGGGGGTCCAACCTTTTACTAGCAAGGTACCTAATAAAGTGCCCAGTGAGTGTATCTATGTTACTTTGAAATGTCTTAAAAAATGTTTTGCATTATAAAGTTCGTGACATGCTAATTAGCTCACTCCAGCTCACCTGAGTGTGTTCCAAATGTGTGCCCTCCACCTTTTACTCCCCAAGAGCTGCGAGTGGCCACTTGTGATGTTACTAACGGTATTGAGACTGGACCCAAGCCCCAGACTGGGCAGAACCTCAGCTTGATTGGAAGAAGCTCTGTTTTGGGCAAATGTTAGGCAGGTAGCTCAACACTGTGGGTCTGATGTGACTACCCCCAATATTTATTTATAAAAAAAAAATAAAGTGTGGTTTCTAACTTTTGCACAACACTATAAGTCACATTATCATTGTGTAACCCCTATCAAGGGTACAGTTCTAGTAATCTGGTTCACTGGTTAAATGATTGTGTATAAGTAAGATGGGATACTTCCCAGTTGGGCTGATCAGAAAAGATGCTAGTCTCGACTACAGAGCCAGGGTGACCAAATGAGTAAGACCACACTGAACCATGAGAAGTACGTTTGGAAAGGGTAAATAACACTTCCATTTAATATAAAATATATCCATCCATCCCTTTTCCAAGCCGCTTCTCCATCAGGGTCGCGGGTGGGTGCTGGAGCCTATCCCAGCATTCATCGGGCGGAAGGCAGGATACACCCTGGACAGGTCGCCAGTCCATCGCAGGGCAGATAGACACTCACACCCATATCCAACTGGCCTGACTGCATGTCTTTGGACTGTGGGAGGAAACCGGAGAACCGGGAGGAAACTCATGCAGACACGGGGAGAACATGCAAACTCCACACAGAGAGGACCCCGGTCACCCGGCCGGGGAATCAAACCTAGGCCCTCCTCGCTGGGAGGCAACAGCGCTACCCACTGCACCAATGTACCGCCTTATAAACTGTATAGCAAAGAAAACTTTGAAAACAAATATTTCAAATTTTCACAGATAGGGAAATCAAATATTCACCCACAAATCTTTTAAAGTGATCACAGTTCTCAGTTCAATATTTTATTTACTTAGAAAAATCACTGTCCATGTCCAAGGGATTCACCAGGATTGAGCAAGCGTAGAGCCTCACCACTGTGGAGATGCAAGTTTTAGCCTACCGCAAAGTAAAGTGACCCAGTGCCAGTGGTGAACGAGTCTTGGAATCAATGGGTTCAATTCACTGCATGCAGAAAAAAACCTCAGGTTCAAGGGTCTGGGCTTGGCTCGCCATCCAATGGATCCAACCTGAACGCGAAGTTCAATGTCTATTTTCTCTCTCTCACAAAATAAAACCTGACCTACAGCACATCGGATCAGAATGTACAGTTAAACTCATGACCTGGTTTAACATATGCTTACATTACCTCATCTTAAATTCTGTAACATCTGTAAATAATTATTAACAGCTTCCATCCACATTCAAGAGCTTAAAATGAAAATAAAGCATGGAAAAAACTGGCATTTTAAGGGTTAACCATTATGGCTAAACTGGCTATGCTGCGCCTAGTACGCTTCACATTTTGCACCAAAAACCTTGATTAAACCCGCAAAACGCGACGTAAAACATGAACTAAACTCATCGTGAACATGTTCAATCACTCACTAACAAGGAAATACTTAAATATTTGCCCGAAATATAAGCATTTTAGATCGCTAAACATGGCTAACAATATAGGCGTAAATGAATGGGGTTTCCCATTGAACGGTTAGCATTCTGGCTAACTACAACCAGCATTGGCCTGCACTCGTCTCTTACCGATGCAGGGGATTCACGGCGAATTTTGAAAGGATAGACGATAAAGAACCTTCATTTTCAGCTCACGGTAAGTAATTAGGCTTGAAAATGGTATTTGTTGTGTTCTACTGCACTTTTACTTACTTCATTTCTGTTTTATTCCAAGCTCAACTCGGACAGCTCCGAACTGCGTGTGCTGGCACCGCCAAGACAGGGAACGAGGGAAATTGCCGCGAACCAATCACAGTCAATCGACAAACGCATATGCTGTTTTTTTTTGTTTGTTTTTTTTTTTAATAAAATAAAATAATGTGTTTTTGTCTTTATTTAAAAGGAATCACGTTTTAGTCTACTTTCTCTTTCTAAATTTCAGAATTAATTATTATGATTATTTCGACTATATTTCTGCTCAATTACAGTTATGTTTGATTATCCTGTTTCAACATCTAATAGCTTCTTTTCTAACCTGGCTTACAATTGCCAATATTAAGGTTAGGGTCATGTTGTTAGCGGTTTGTTGTTATTGTAGTGGGTAACACCTCTGCCTTCTATGCTGTAGACTGGGGTTCAATCCCCACCTGGGTAAAACACCCTACACTACACCAATAAGAGTCCTTGGGCAAGATTCCTAACACCTGTGTAAAATGATCAAACTGTACGTCGCTCTGAATAAGAGCGTCTGCCAAAATGCCATAAATGTAAAATGTCCAATTACTTCCTCACCCACGTTAGCTAACTAATGCCTTCAGAATAAAAACATACATTCTAATAAAAACAGGGGGAGCAATAATTAGGCAGTATTTTGTGACCTGACTCAGCAATGCAAAAGTTATTGCTACTTGTGTTATGCTGCACCATCACGCTGATTAAACACATGAAAGGAGCAAAGCACACGTTGCCTTTACTGGAACTTCAGTTCAGCTGAAACAATGTCATAAATGATACCTTGTTTTTACCTTACACACATCCAGACAAGGGCTCCAATGAGCACAGAGGGAGTCAGGGGAGATCTGACAAGATACCAGATCAGCTTCAATTAATAATTTGCTCAGACAGCCATGTGCTGTGCCTTCCCCAGAGTTCAAACCACAGCTAACGTGGTGGTGATAGCAGGAGGGGCAGCATGCAGCCACATACCAGACTGTATAAAAGAGAACAGTGGGAATAATTGGCAGGGGACCGCGGTCAAATTGACAGCTTCCTTAAGTGTTGGATTAGACTTGCCTCTGTCATAGCTGCATGCCAGAAAGGCAAGAGACAACTGTGTTTCATTGCGCTCCCACTGAGGAAAAGATCTAAGGGGCATTTTGTCAAAAAAGGAACCATTAGGTAAGGAGATTTCAGTGGAAGGAAGAAGGGAAAAGGAAAAAAAAAATATAGAGAGAAGTGCCAATGATGTGTATCTCTATAGTGACAGGTTCACTTTTAGTTATCATGAGTATTAATAAAATTCAACATCATTTTATCCACATATTTCACTGTATTTGATGTAATGTAAATTTATGTTAAATGTTTCTGAATTCGTCCAAGGGATGTTAATGTATGCTAAACCAATGTTTTCCAAACCTGAACTTGTTTTGACTGGACTGGTTTCTTCAGTCTTTAGGAAATCATAAAGATTTTTCATCAAAAAACAAAGAAATGTCGGTAACACTTTACAATAAGGGTACATGAAATGGCATTAATTCATGTGTGAGTAATCATTGACTTACACATGTAATACATCATGAGTCATCATGAATATGCATAAAGGAAGCATGTCGCATGCATGTTTCAATGCATGAGCAATATATTAATTCATGTAGTTAATAAGTTATAAATATCATCAGGTGACATGAGTTATTCATGATGTTCATATAGGTCTTCATTCATCATGTAAACTGTGGTAAAAACATTTTGCCACTTTACTTTGAGGGCAACAAACATCATGAACTCATGAAGAAGTAACGATTTAGCAATTCTTAACATTCTTGTTCTGTCAAGTGTTGGCTAACTGTTATGTTTTTACCACAGTTTACATGATGAATGAAGACCTGTATGAACATCATACAGGTCTTCATACTTTATCATACTTCATGCATATTCATGATGACTCGTAATGTATTACATATATGAGTTAATGATTACTCACTTATGAAATAATGCATGAATTAATGCCATTTCATGTACCCTTATTGTAAAGTGTTACACGAAATTTACTTAATTGCAGAAAACACACTCACTGGCCACTTTATTAGGTACAGTTCAGTTGCTTGTTAACACAAATAGCTAATCAGCCAATCACATGGCCGCAGCTCAATGCATTTAGGCATGTAGAGGTGGTCAAGACAACTTGCCGAAGTGCAGACCGAGCATCAGAATGGGGAAGAAAGGGGATTTAAGGGACTTTGAACGTGGCGTGGTTGTTGGTGCCAGACGGGCTGGTCTGAGTATTTCAGAAACTGCTGATCTACTGGGATTTTCACGCACAACCATCTCTAGGGTTTACAGAGAACGGTCTGAAAAAGAGGAAATATCCAGTGAGCGGTCAGTTGTGTGGACGAAAACGCCTTGTTGATGTGAGAGGTCAGAGGAGAATGGACAGACGATAGAAAGGCAACAGGAACTCAAATAACCAACCAAAATCTCTGAGGAACGTTTCCAACACCTTGTTGAAAGTGTGCCATGAAGAATTAAGGTAGTTCTGAAGGAAAAAGGGGGTCCAATCTTTTACTAGCAAGGTGGACCTAATAAAGTGGCCAGTGAGTGTATGTCAAAGGTCTTCTAAATATGTTACTTTTTATGTTTTATGTTTGTTTTAAGTGTACAGGAGAACATTACCCAACACATTTAGGACAGTGTATTTAATATTCAGCGTATTTTGCCCAACCCTGAAATCACAAATCATCAAAAGAGTTTTCATGATACACAAAATGTCATACAAAACAAAATGATATACAAAACATTTTTTGTGGCATCTGACAAGTTGAAACAGACAAAGTAGCGCCACATTTAAAAACTGCCATCAAAAAACACTAATACAGATCATTTTTATGTAACATGTCACATACTGAGCTGCATATAGGACTAAATATTCATCCTTTGCATTCAACTGTGGAGTTAGTCAGTATTTCTTAAGGACTGGTGATATCCTCAATATGCTCAGAGAAGCATATGGTGACATAATTTATCATATTCACTGTCATATTGCCCAGACCTATTGTTAAATCTTTTCAACTGCCTCCATTCTGATAGATTTGAAGGCAATATTACCAAACAAAATTTGCACTGATGACTAAATTTGCAGAATTGGCTGATTTACGATTTTCTACTTTGCTCATCCATCCATCCATTTTCTAAGCCGCTTCTCCCCCAGGGTCTATCCCAGCAGTCATCGGGCAGATACTTTGCTCATATATTTTTATTTTGAGATATTTTTAGAATCACTGTCCGAAATAACCAACCATCTATTTATTAACTCTTTGTCAAAACGTGATAATTAACATTTTTGTGAGGCAATTTTGCGCCTCTACCCCACACACATCACATCGTCTCTTCCTCTTTCCCCACAGGCTTATTATAGGAATGTTTTCAAAGTGTTCTCAAATAAGAATGGTTGGATATAAAACCGCATATTGCATGATTGTATTAGGTCTATCTTTCCTTTATCTGTCCGTCACCACATAGGTTCCCTTTGATTCAGCATGTCTGTGAAATTTCAGGCATCAGCATTCTAGCCTCAGTCTATGACGCACAGCAAGCAAGGCAGCGATATTTTTTATATTCTATTTCTTATACCGTATATACTGTCTTCTTCTGTTGTTTTATTCTCCTTATCCTATAGTTTAAGTTAGAGCCACCAAGTGTGTGCAGATATAAGACTGAGTTCATGGTTATGCTTTTCATGCCTGTCAGGCCGGTATAAAGTTACCTTTTGTGTTGCAAAGTTTTTTTTTCTTTTTTCTGCATGGCCCTAGCATTTTAGAAAAATTAAATCTGCTTGGTTACCCTTGGAGCGAATTTGAAATAACATTACTGACTACCAGTGGTGACCGTGACTGTTAGAGCTGGGCCTTCAATTTTAAGGATATAAATATCATACCTTTGTCAAAACATGAGGGGGGAAAAAATAAAAGAAAAAGAAAAAAAAAACGAATAAAAAAGCTAATAGTGACTTGCTTTAACATGTTTTATACCCTCTAGACTAAACACAGACATCTGAAGCTTCTAAAAGACATTTTGTCACGATTGGCCCCTCCCAGTCTTTCATGTGCTTCTTTGTTTGGTTATGCCCCCTTGTTTTCTTGACTCTGCCCCTGATTGGTTCCACCTGTGTCTTGTTAACTATTGTTATCCCTGTTGTATTTAAGCCCTGTGTTTTCCCCTGTGTGTTTGTTGGTCCATGTTTGATATGTTGGATGTTTGATCTGTTCTAAGAGTGTTTTTAAATTCTGTGTTTGTTTCGTTATGTCCGTCCCTCCTGCTCTCCGTGTTGGCTCATTGAGCTTGGACTGTCGTGACTATGACCCTGGATTTGCCCCGAATAAATCTGCCTTTTCTCAGCACATGCGGCCGCCTGCTCATCGCTCCTCGTTACACATTTCATGTTTTACTTGAAGCTTATTATCATACTGGCATATGTTTTACCTTATAGCAGTTTTACAGTGACTCTTTCGATACCGAGGCTCGTTATAGAGCTGCTGCTGCTTCCTTTTCTAACAGTCTATTTATTAGGCTGCCACTCACATTCACAGTTATTGCATATCTAGGACTTCCAGAAGGACTTCCATTTTTTTTTTTACTTATTTATTTCACTTTGTAATCGTGCTGATGCTTAATAAACTACCTTTTCCAACCCATACACGTGCTCACTTAGAGCAGCACTGTAATACTACAAATGCATGATGTTGTTAAAAAAAAAAAAACATTAAACATGACTGAGTTGTATTCACCCCACAAAACACCACACTTTTGTTTTCACTTTTCATACCTTCTCTCTTTAGGTAAAAGCTAAAACTGTAGCCTCAGTACTTTAGGGCTTGACCTGAATTCCACATTTCATGAAAGCCTTCCACAACACTGAACAGAAGCCACCACTACTGGAAAAAACACTGAAAAGGGCTGCATTCAGACCTATGGTGCATTTACTAAGCTTGAGCCATGGCGATGTGTGAACCATCCATTTTGCTGATGGGAGATTTTATAATACTAGATGACCTTCACATCATCAGAGGGGCCTGGAGCTGGAGTAATGGATTAGAGTAGTGCTGCTAAAAGTGCAGGCAAATCTCACCATGCCCTGTGCTTTGGTAAGGACATTGTGCCATTACTAAGACTTTGTTTTGCATGCATTGCTTAAGATGATTACAATTCAGTTTATTTAACTATTATGTTTATTGGCATCATTTTCTCCTCCAGCAGTTACTTTTTGAGAGCTCAGGATTTCTGAGGAAAAGTCCTTGTTAGAAGGTCTTTATGGAAAGCTCCAACATTTCTGCCAGATCAGTTGTGTATGTATGGGCGGTAATTACTCTGGTCATTTGCTGAATACCTTGAATATTTATACCATTCTTCAGCCACGTTAAGTAAGCTGTAAGCCTGTGTGGTACATTCTTTTAGAGATGGAGCTATTCTTCTAGAAAAATGGGTAGCCTATATAAAAATTATTGTCAATAAATTAACTAAAAAATGACTGAATTTGACTCTTTACTCACTGTTATGTCTTCAATCGCTTACATTAACCTCAATGTTTGCCTTAGAATACCTAGTTCCAGTTTTTAAACAGATTGTAGTTGTAGGTGGTGAAGGATCTGTTTAAAAATGTTTACTGCAAATGAGACAAATTCTTAATAAACGACGTGTTAACTGCCTCACTAATTAACTGATAGGCACGTTTAATCAAATAAAGAAGCATGAGAACAACCTAGTACTTATGGATTAGTGCTTAATTATCTGTTAATTAATCTACTGATTCATCATTAGTTTCTTCCACTGAGCAGTCTTGTGTTCAACATAGTCCGTGAACTTTATTTGACACTTTCCTTCACCTCCACCTGGTCATATCATTAGACAATTTCTCTTATTAGCAAAAGATGGAAAGGTGCACATATTGACAGTATCAGTCATAGTATTATCTTTTCGGAGCACTGCCATGGAAACCCAGTCTTGGATCCCTAAACAACCTGGGATGAGAGGTAAAAGAGTGAAGGGCTCATTTTAATACAGTAATTTTTTTGTGGTTTTGTGTGGTTTATTCTCTCTTACTTATACTCATTTAGAATAAAGGTCAAGTGAATAAGCTTATTTTCCTACTTCACTTGAGGGGACATAAATTAACAGATAATTAACAGGACTTAAGCTTAAGTACTAGTTAGGTCTTGTTACTTATTTACATAAGCAGATACACTTAATAGTTCATTAGCGGTGTGATAAGCAGTCACTAAATAAGAAATAACTACTGCTTAGTGAGCAGATAAACAATTAATAAGGGGGATTCAATTACTTAGTGGCACATAATTATCAATTAATTTGCGACCCTTAATATAAAGTGTTATTAACTTATCAAACCACTGACATACATAACTCTGCTCTTTTCATTCTGGATTAACTTAATTCCAATGAACTGATGGCGACCGAATTGCTGATGAGTGGCGTGGAAACCAATTATGCGAGACCCACGTTTACATGGTAGGATTTCACACTAATGATACAAAACCACTATTGTTCTATAGCATTCTGAATGCATAAAGTTGCCATTGTAATTCAAATTTTATTCAAATGAAGTTGACTACAGAGAGAATGGCCAGCGTTCTAAGAATCCACTCTTCTCTTACACAAATGGCCAGACAAGCAGAAACAAACAATAGCATCTGTTAGATCGTAGGATCTTTGTAGTCCACCTACACAATCGCGCACACATTTACACACAAAACCCTCACTCACAAGAGATCGCAGGGATTTGCCTCGGGCCGGCAGGACAGCAATAGCATAATCAGTTGAGTCAGTGTGCCATGTTAATGCTGCTACACATCTGACTCGGCAGTGCTGACGACCGGTCATAAATCAAACCGTGTTTTCCTCCAAAACTCAGGCGGCCTCCATGTTTCCATCATCCCGCATTACAGGGCAAACCCTTCAGAGTGCAGCTCCTCTGAGAGCTCTATTCCAGAGTTTTCCCTTCTCCTGCATTAGCTCCTTCTCCCACAAAAGCTGCTGCATCAACAATGCGCCTCGTTCTCTCACTTTGTGCCAGCGCCCAAAGAATAATATTGTCAGTGAGTGAGTTTCGCATATCATTGTCAGATATGTCTACCGAAATGAAATGCAGAGAATGGAAGCGACTTGGAATGAATGGAGAATAAAGATTAGAGGTAGATGAGGCTGGGGGGATAGCAAAGCTCTCCCTAGAGAATTCATAATTTTCCCAAGAATAAATTATTCATACATTGTGATTGAAACAATTACATCCAAATCAGAGGCTGGCTGAGCAGAATTGCACTGTCAAGCACTGAAGGTGGAGGAGCTGTGAGATGGAAGGGAGGCAGGCAGTGTGGGGGGCGTGTGAGAGATCGTTATGTAAGAAAATTATATAAGATAGCGTTAAGAAAGGACATGGCTGAAAGAGGAGCTAGAATGGGAGCAGGTACAGGGAAAAAGGTAGAGGCAAACACAAACATCCTTCTGGTTGGTCTACATGGAAACAAGATAAAAATAACCAGTGGAAGACAGGCTTCACCTTGTCTATGTTTTGATGGGATGAAGCACAGTGTAATGGTTTTAAATACTGAAAATGTCTCGCAGCTTGATTCAGAGTCAAGACTTAGGACACATGAGAAATAACACAAACAAAACTGACTAAATGTGAGGCATTACTGCAGTGGTGCTCCCCTGCAGCGGCATCAGGTCGTCCATTGTGGAAAAACCTTTAGATGCAATAAACAGTGTTTAAAGGAAAGAGGCAATACAAATAGAAATGGTTAGATAGCGTATAGTTTGGATCTCTTTCCTTTGGAACGTAATAAAATGTCAGTTATATTAACTGTTATGCTAACACAAGCTATATAAACTATACACTCACCGGCCACTTTATTAGGTCCACCTTGCTAGTAAATGTTAGACCCCCTTTTGCCTTCAGAACTGCCTTAATTCTTCGTGCCTCACTTTCAACAAGGTGTTGGAAACGTTCCTCAGAGATTTTGGTTGGTTATTTGAGTTCCTGTTGCCTTTCTATCATCTGGACCCAGTCTGCCCCTTCTCCTCTGACCTCTCACATCAACAAGGCATTTTCGTCCACACAACTGACCGCTCACTGGATATTTCCTCTTTTTCGGACTGTTCTCTGTAAACCCTAGAGATGGTTGTGCGTGAAAATCCCAGTAGATCAGGTATACCTAATAAAGTGGCAGGTGAGTGTAGATTAAAAGTAAAGCCTTTACTTGTTGCTAGCTCTGAGCAGCCAAGTGAAATAATGAACTTGTATCAGCAGTTATGTGTAACAGATGAAGTGGTTTGCTACAGTTTGGACAGTTATAGTTATAGTTTTAAACAGTAATTATGTTCACGTCAGGTCCCAATGATTTCTGGGCAAGTTTAGCTTCTGAATCTAATTGTACCTAATAAAGTGGCCGGTGAGTGTAGATTGCCAACATTAGCTAAGTGCTTATCTAGGCATGTGGTAATTTGTCATTTCCATTTAAGACAATATTGCAGTAAAACGCTCCAGGTTTTAGAAAGAGGCACATTGTGTACAGAGATGTTGTATGTGTGAGTCAAGTCTTAAGTCTTTAGTAGATCATTTTAGTTTAATTTCATTATTAGCTGTAGGGCTCTATCTGAGAGGGATGCAAGGGAATACCATCCCTTTGGTCATAAAACATGACATAACCATCCCTCTTTTCCATTCTCTTTAGATTTCCTAAGATGCCTTTTATTAGTATCTTCTTCCCATTTGTGAGATTTACACACTGCTACTTCATGTAAAACAAACAGTACAGTTGGATCAGGGTTATGATCAGGCAGAGCATATGCACGTATAGAAAAGGCGCTTATGAAGAAGATCTGTGGACCCTTCAAAAATAAAATCAAGTATGATGTATGTGTAAGCTTTGCATTTTCCATTTCTGTCTGAAGGACAGAGCCAGAACACTACACACAATAAATAAATAAATAAAAGGAAAGAGGCAAACCAGTGTGGAAAGGTTTACTGCCTGTAGTTTATATAGCTTTTATGATAACAAACTAAAGTTAATGACTAACTTAATGGTTAACTTGTATTAAGTGTCAAAAGAATGTGATCCATAACTTAGTAAAAGTACATCTAGATTTTAGCTGACAACTTAAACATGCTACTGTTTGGCAACCGTTTTAAGTGACAGTCAGACCGGGACCCTTGGCAAAGGGCCCTGTGACCACCAGACGCCCTATGATCTTTAATGGGTCACTCAAATTGATACTGACACATTTTTGACTCATGACTCAGTGAACGCTCCAGTTTCTCAAGATTCAATACAGGTCAAAAGTCAGAGACCACTCTTTAATTCTGTCATTTCCAGACAAAATCTCCATTAGGCACAAGTCATTCATTTTCAGGGGATATTTAATATTAGGACACTTTTAGGGAAAATAAGTGACAACATTATTTGTTATATATTCATTTTTTTTAAAGCCAGCCATGCAAAACCTGGTAGACAACCAATAAACAATAGCTTTCATCATCGAAAACTGAAAATTAAGCTCATTTAACAACGTGAAAAGATTGCATGTAGTTTATACATTCACCAGCCACTTTATTAGGTAGAAAGGCAGCAGAAACTCAAATAACCAACCAAAATCTCGGAGGAACGTTTCCAACACCTTGTAGAAAGTGTGCCACGAAGAATTAAGGCAGTTCTGAAGGCAAAATGGGGTCCAACCTTTTACTATTAGGTGTACCTAGATAATAAAATAAGTTTGTTACTATACTTAACTGTTGTTGAAATTGAATACTTTACTCTTGCACTCTTATTATACTTCTAAGAAAGAAAAGCCTGGCTGATCATCAGGATATTAACACTGCAAGCTGTTCAACTGGCAAGTACATTACAGAACTATTTGATTTGAGATGCAGGGTGTGTACTTGGGGGGGTGGAGGCAGTGTTGGCTTATGGGACAGTGAGTGTCTGTTTATGATGCATTGTGTCCTGTACAAGAAAAAAAAAGATGCACTGGCCGATGAGAGAGACCGAGTGAGAGAGAGACAGAGAGAGAGACAACCAAAAAAAGAGAGTTTTGGGGTAAGTTTAAACTTAATTAATTAGTAAAACAAAAGCTCCTTCTTCTTTGTCTTGTTGGAGCAACTTGAAGCCTTATTTCATCACTTAATTTCATTTTTTTTCCCACCATGTTTTTTTGTTTCCCGAAGATAAGCTGTTTATACATCACCATTAATCATCTCAGATGGCCCATAAGCCTGAGTCATACACAAAACTTTGACGGGGACAAATGCGACATATTTTTCTTCTTTAATCAAAACAACATCTCTCTAGGAAAAGAAAACAAAAACAAAAGAAAAGCCTTTGCCCGTCCACTGCTTTTACTAATATTAGTTAATGGTTAAAAGGGAAAAGCAATCAATGGCAACAAACACACTAGGAAAAAAATAAACAAGACTAAATCAAACTAAAGCCTCGGGACATTCGCAGTGTTCACTAATAATAGCTAATGGATCCCAAATATAAGCAACCAGTGGTCACAAAATCACTGGGGAGAAAACAAACACACAAAAACCCCCAAAGCATAAACTACATAAAACCATAAACCTCTATGCGTTCACTGCTTTCACTAATATTGCTTTTGTTAAAGCAACCATGGTTACCATTTTCATCCAGTGAAGTGCTGAACGTGCACTTTCCCCTCGTTCTCCTCACTGTATATTTTATGTTCGCTGATTTATTCTAAGTAAAACATTTGGAATGGCTTTTTTGGGAGAGGGATTATAGGGGCCATTAGAAGGGTTAACAGTGGCATAAAGAATAAAGACAGTTTCATTACATGCCGACTATTTTTGATTGCATGACGGAGCAGCTGCTCTGCCCTGAAACATAGCGGAGCTCGCAGTGGAAACTATATTGCACACGCTTATTAGATAAAAGAGAGAAAACAACTGCCCACCGGTGCGATCGGAGTGCATGTCTCCACTATTTATGCTGCATGGTTTGATTAGTGCTTAATGACACTGCAAAAGTGCGCAAAGATTACACAGGCCGTTTAGTGTGTAACAGATGTCTAATGGATGGTTTTTGAAAAGACTGTTGAAGAGTTTTAATAAGCAACCAGTGTTAAGACACATTATTGCCAGGCCAATGCGCGCTAATATAAAATACAACTGTGCCCTTAACAAGCTGAAGATGGGGGGAACTCATGGAGGAAATGGAGGTAGAGCAATCAATGGCTTTTCCTCAGTGAAAACAAATTACCCTGCACTGTTTCTTTGGCTGATTAAACACTATCCTGAATGTCATCTCTCTTTCTTTGACAGTTATAAATAGCCTCTCTATGATATTCCCCTCTCTGCGTGCAGATAATCGCTGGCTTAAGTCTGGTTGTGAGACACTCGCTGTTGTCACCATGCCTCGTAAAAGTGCTGGCACACACTTGACACCATGCCTAACCCACAGGCCATATTCAATGTCATTAAGGCCTGACCTTTGAGGGCGAACAACAAGCATAAAGCATGAGTTACAGCCAGTGCCACATCTTTAATCATATATTAAATACGTTTTGGGCAGGATTTATGATGCTGAGGGGCTTTATGGGGTCTTAAATCCATTTAAAGAGGACGCATCTGAATATTTCAATGCTGGATGTAGGATGTGTCAAGGGCTTTACAAACTTGTTAAAACAGCTTAAAACTGCAGTAACCTATAAACAAGAACCTTAACAACTGAATCTGCCTCTACAGTCACAGTCTTAAAACTGAGAATGGGTCCAGATTGCCTTCACTGGCTTATCAAGATCAGGCTATAACCCTTGGATTGGAAAGATAACAGCAGGATTAACGCCTTACATGGACAGGTCCATCTGACAGGTCCTAACTTCAGAATTATATATACATACACTTGCTGGCCACTTTATTAGGTACACCATGTTAGTAAAAGGTTGGACCCCATTTTGCCTTCAGAACTGCCTTAATTCTTCATGGCACACTTTCAACAAGGTGTTGGAAACGTTCCTCAGAGATTCTGGTTGGTTATTTGAGTTCCTGTTGCCTTTCTATCATCTGGAACCAGTCTGCCCATTCTCCTCTGACCTCTCACATCAACAAGGCATTTTCGTCCACACAACTGACCGCTCACTGGATATTTCCTCTTTTTCGGACTGTTCTCTGTAAACCCTAGAGATGGTTGTGTGTGAAAGTTCCAGTAGATCAGCAGTTTCTGAAATACTCAGACCAGCCCGTCTGGCACCATCAACCACGCCACCTTCAAAGTCACTTAAATCCCCTTTCTTCCCCATTCTGATGCTCGGTCTGCACTTCAGCAAGTTGTCTTGACCACCTCTACATGCGTGTACCTAATGAAGTGGCCAGTGAGTGTATATACCCCAGAGAGTTTGGACCGGTCAGTTCCAAGTCATCCCCACTGCTTCATGGCCATAACAGCATCCACTCTTCTAGGAATGCTTTCCACAGATTTTGTGTCTGCGGTAACTTGTGCCAGTCAAAAGAACATTTGTAACGTTAGGGACTGATGTTGTGGCGACAAGGCCTGGATCACAATTGACATTCCAAATCATCCCAAAGGTTTTCAGTTGGGTTGAAATCGGGGGTCTTTGCAGGCCACTGGAGGTTTAGCATACTGTTTGTGGAACAGGGACCAGCCATTTATCCCTCCTCCACCAAATTGTAGAGTGCTTTATTCTGGTAGGTAGCATCTTCCTGGAAATATTAATCTATTAAGCTACAATTTCTGTGTGTATACAATTTCTGTTTCATGTGAAACAGTGCATTGATTTCAAATCTGATTTCTTTACAAAAGCTGTTTTCTGATTTCTTTACACTGTTAGAAACGAAGGTACTTTATTTTTCATTCATGAGGTTACAAACAATGTAAATGTACCCTCAAAGGTACGACAGCGGTTTTAAGGTCCAATCTTTTACCATATATATGTTTTACTCAGGTGAAAAATACGTATTTATGCCTTTTCATAACTTAATGTTTTAAAACAGAAAAAATAAAATAAGTCTGGAGACAAGACGGGGTGTGTGGAGTCAATACAACATAGAAAATATAAATGTAATGGATTATTGTACAGCTTTGTTCCCTGCCTAAAGGCACTGAGATGTACCCATGAGTGTACCACCCCAGTGACCAGAGGGGTGCAGCCCCAGTGAGAGTTTTGTGCCCTTTTTACTGAGAGTGTAGCTATGTTTTCATTCACTTTTTGCACAGATTGCATGTAATAAAATGAAAATGCATTTGAAAAAAGTGTTTTTGGCTGCCCAGCACCTTGTTCCCCTCAAACTGAGGTTTAGAGCTGTCATTTTCTGCAAAAAAAAAAAAAATATTTCTGGATGTTTCTCTCTGCAGGTGTTGAAAAGTGGCAGCATTTCCTTTTAAAAACATTCTCTGCTCCTCCTAAGCCCTGCTCCACCATGTTGTTTGTGCTTGCTGTGAGAGGCACATGAGGAAAATCTGCTACATGCCACTAAATGTATGTGTAAATGTTGTTTAAAAAAAAATCAGTATAAGTTTTCACAGGATTTGAACAGAAAAAAGGTTTGTCGATATTCATAAAATTTTACAGACAAACTATTAACCACTTCAGACGTCTGGTTCCTATCACCACCACTGTTAACAACTCTGACTTGGTGATGGCTTGACTTGAATGGAGCCTCTCACATTAAACCCCTCTGGATGACTTTGTTTACACATTAATGATTCAATTACGCACGGGATTTGAAGAAAACATAGAAATTGACTTTAAGAGGTGAAATAAAATAAACATGAACAAGAGAACACCCATGTGATCTATCAAAATGAATGAGCGGGTCAATAAAAAAAATATTTGTAATAAAAATTTTTGCAATAGAAAATGCTGTGGGAGGGCTGGGCTCCTGTGTATTTCATTTAATGACAACATCTGGAAGTTTCTCCTCTGCTAAAAAGGCAAAGGAGCCATTTTACAGGAGCAATCAAACAAACATTTAGTTGCAACCAGAGCACTTCCTGAATAGTATTAATCCCAATTAACTCAGGGGCAATTCTCTCCGTGATACATAATGAGCAAATGGATTCTTTTAAAAGGGAGAATGCGAACAAAGCACAGTGAGTCAATATTGGACTGCAGAGGCTAAGAGGGAGAGAGAGAAAACATGGATACACATGTCTCTCGACCACCCACTTTACCATTTGTTGGGCTTTTAAATCATATTTACTAATGGGTAATGGATGGCATTAATTTTCCAAATGCAGAGAGTCAGTTACAGCAAAAGATTTACGTTTGATTTGCTTTAAATGCCAAGCAGAAAAGGGAGTGTATAAAAAAGGCAATGTGTCTGCATCTAATTAATTCAAAGCATCATCAGTGCAGCTCTTAGCCTGTGGATGTATGTGAATGTATTAAAACGATTATGTAATCTGTCAACAAGGAAAGTAGCATTCACTTTTATTTAGACTTTGTGGCTTTTTTGACCCATTTTTTTCAATGTTATAGGTTTTTACACTCACCTGTCACTTTATTAGGTACACTAGTAAAAGGTTGGACCCCCTTTTGCCTTCAGAACTGCCTTAATTCTTTGCGGCACACTTTCAACAAGGTGTTGGAAACGTTCCTCAGAGATTTTGGTTGGTTATTTGAGTTCCTGTTACCTATCTATTATCTGGAACCAGTCTGCCCATTCTCCTCTGACCTCTCACATCAACAAGGCATTTTCGTCCACACAACTGACCGCTCACTGGATATTTCCTCTTTTCGGACCGTTCTCTGTAAATCCTAGAGATGGTTGTGCGTGAAAATCCCAGTAGATCAGCAGTTTCTGAAATACTCAGACCAGCCCGTCTGGCACCAACAACCACGCCACGTTCAAAGTCACTTAAACCCCCTTTCTTTCCCATTCTGATGCTCGGTCTGCACTTCAGCAAGTTGTCTTGACCACCTCTACGTGCCTAAATGCATTGAGGTGCGGCCATGTGATTGGCTGACTAGCTATTTGTGTTAACAAGCAACTGAACTGTACCTAATAAAGTGGCCGGTGAGTGTATATCACTAATGTTAGATGTCTAGCTTGTTGCTAGCAATATTTGCTTTTTCATATCAATGGTTTTTCCCTATACTGATGTGGTGATATTCTACTGAGTCTTTTTGGAAATATCAGGGAAGAACGTTACTATTGCGACAACATCAGCAACTGGCTGTCCCACAAAGATGTCCTCACACTTGTAGCGGAGTGCTTGATCACTTCTGATACATCTGATAATACATCACGTTAGTGTGCACATGATCCAAGCCACAAACCAAAAAAGTGTGGACTCTGGGTCATGCCATCTGAAGGTGGAATAGATGAGATAGCCATGCCTTCAAAAAGTTTGGCCAACATGAAGCTATTCTGCTGGGATGCTTCTGATTTGTGAGCAGCTGTGAATTTTTCTGCTCATGTCACTTGCAATGTTATCCCCCTCATCAGGCAGGCATGCAAATTTATCAACGTTCCAAAATTAGTCAATTTTTATTTCAGGCAGCACGTAAACACATGGCGGAAAATATGGATTATTTGTGTCAAGTGATTGAGTAAGGCTTTTGATGTTAAACCCAGTTCTCTGCATTGTCACATCATAGGAACATCTTTGAAGACGTGCTACTTATACATGCAAGCCAGATGGGATATTGTACTACAGATTACAGTGAATTATGTAGTGCCATAATTATATAATCTCCTTGAGCAAATGTTAAATTTTCTGTTATAAGATCTCTATTCTGTTTAAGCAGTAAGCCACAAGAGGCTATGCATTGCAGCTTAGTTAATAGGTAGGCTCGCCGTGAAGCAGAGGTGCCAAATCCTCTTAATCATGGTAATAAAAGTGGTTTATTTATTTATTCAGTGGGGGACCCTCGGGGCACTCTAGACCTTCATTGAAGGCATTTTTAAAAGTATTATCTAATAATAATACCAATAGTTTCTAATTCTTTTTTTATTTTTAAGTTTCAGTCGGAAACAAAATGATTAAGATTGTGAAACACCAAATGTAAAATTGCCCAATCATATTTTGTCCCTGTAGTTTCTAAGCAAATACATCCGAGCGTCTCTCATGGGTTAGGAGCTAGAAGCTTAAACAAAGACCCATTGTGTCAGATTAACCATGACCATGATAAGGAACTGAAAGTAGAACCATTTTGATGAGAAAAACATCACTCTAGGCTTTCATGAAGGCCTAGATATGTCACTGACTGTGAATAAAAGGAATTGGCTTTCAGTTGATAGAAATGGAAAACAGTGGCAGCTCTGTGCCAGGTCTATTTAGTAAAGCAATAGCATAGTAAAACTGCAACATACAAGGTCAAATATTAGTTAATGTTTGTTGCATGTTATAAATCAAAATACGGAATGTCTTTTACAAGCCTCAAATGTCGGTGTTGAATCTAGAAAGGACATAAAACCCCCATGGTTTGCATAGTACTAACATCATGTTCCAAATCCCATAGGGGTGCCAACAAAAATTAGCATTATCATAGGGGTTCTTCTTATTTCTTAACCAAGTCTTGACATTTATGGCCAAATTGGAGACCTAGCTTTATTAGTAACGGTTTGCCATTGCAATCATCAATAGTTGCAATAAAGAAATTGTTAAGCAGGTTGTTAACAGTAGACCACTGTTGCCTACTTTGACATCAATGTCAAAGAGACCTGTAATGATCTCAATAACTTGGCTCAGTACCACAGGCGTCAACAGATGTCTGCAGTGGTTGGTGTGTCATTGAATACTTTACAATGGCATTAAATGTGGCTTGGCCAATCAGATGTTAAAACTGGAATTCTCCATTACATAACAGATTGCGCAATTAAAATAGTTGCTTAATAGATCTACGTCAGATGTGGTTAAATACATTTTCCACTTCCACCACTGTGAAACAATGTCTAAACTGCTTCGATTTAGGGGAGCTTTTACTTTGACATTTTCCACAGATTCAGCATGTGTCCACCCAGCAACTGCACATGAATTTGAGGATCCCTGATTCCTGTCACTGACAGGCCAACATAGAGAGAAAATACCTGCTGTCCAGTGCCAAATTGAAGCCTTGTAAAATTCGAAATGTTTCATTGTCATTTTTGTTGTCATTAGTGTTCGGTTTACTAATGGTCTAGAAAAGGGCTTTTTAAGATGTCTCTACACAATTTTCTGCACTAGTTGTTTGCTCAGTCTGCACATTTGCTAAGTACTTGCATGCAAAAGAGACAATGAAAATTCAACTCAAGCAAAAGTGAGCCTATTTAGTGCTCAGTTTGATGTAAGAACATGCCCCCTACATCTTTGAATCTGCAATCTTCCCCACAGGGACATTTCCCTTACACCATGCAACCATAATTATATACCATCTGACTACAGGAAAGACAGATTATTATATAATCCAGTGCGTGTGGAACTGTTATAGTCCCTGTGTACTATTATTATAGAGTGAACCGAGATTTTTGCTTCTTAATTACTTCAAGGGCCCATATTGTACATTTTTCCAGGTTTTAATTAGTTTTCCAAATTAAGTCTTCATCCATTTTTCATCTTAGTGTTTTTCTTTTGACATGGAACAGGCTGCTTTTGTTACTCTACCTCTAAGGCCATGTGGACATGTGGCCTTACAGTGGACTTTCAAAATCCCAGAATTGCTTCACTGCTCTCACAACCATGTCAGATAGGAGAGGAATATGAACATGCACTGTATGTCCAGACACCCCTACTAATTAGTGAATTCAGCTACTTTAAAGTGCACCCACTGCTAACACAGGCATTCATCTGTACAGATTGTATGATCTCCATAGACAAAAAACAGCACTAATTGAATGGGATGCTCTGGATCAGCCGCACATGAGTCTAAGGTTACCATGCTTAATGCCAAAAGTGGAATAAGGGCCCCAGGACTGGGCTACGGAGCAGAATAACTGCATTCTCCGGAATGATGGAGCTCCATCCAATACCTTTGGGATGAGTTAGAGTGATGTTTGTGATCCAAGAGCTGTATTACAGAAACTTCCCTTCTTTAGTCCTAAGAGAAGGTCTGACAAGGTGAGGGTTTTTTTTCACAAATTCATATTACAGAAGCGAATCTTGAATTAATTTATGAATTATCTTACACCGTCTCATCTCAAGGCAATACTTTCCTGGCTGAAACATAAACAAGTAATCAAAATAACATTAAAAATGTGTTAGTTAGCTAGACAGCTGCCAGTACCCAGTGTAAAAACAAAACAAAAAAAGTAAAAAAGTGAAATAAACTGAAAGGTAGGGTTACTTTGACAGCACCCGGTGCTGTTAAGTAGTGTTTCCTTTTCCATTTTGCCACCAAAGGCTTTAATCAGCATGCGGGCTCCTCATTATTCACCACTACCACCACTGGAATTTTAATTTGATGACATTTTCTCAACATTAATCCAAAAAGGTAATAAGAGGGGATGGTGCAGATCATGTCTACAGTGTCTGGGATTTTTCAAATGAAGAGGAAAAAAATAGGAGAGGAAAAAAAAAATCTCACAAGTGAACCCACCTTTTCACAGTATAAATAATGTCATTATGCTAGTTATAGTAATAAATTATACTGCCTGTCACAGTTGCTTAAAAAAGATAGAAACAAAGTTAAAACAGTAAAACAGAAGTTAGGACAGCTTTTAGGAACTTTTGTCTAGTTAAGAATGTTGTTTTCATATCTGAATTTAGGAAAAGGTAATGAACTCAGAGCTACTATTCTGTAATAATAGCTAGTGTCTTAAATTCTGTCCTAACTGTTATGATGACTAACAGATGCTTTCAGAGTTAGATTGTTTTATAATACAGCCCTAGGACTAAACGTCCAACATCAGAACCTGACCTCACTAATACTCTTGTGTCTGAATGCAATCAAATCCTCACAGCAATTTTCCAACATTTAGTTTAAAGCCTTCCCAGAAAGGTAGAGGCTGATGATGGAGGATAAACCTATTAATAGTCTTGATTTTGGGAGAAATGTTGGAAGAGCAGGTGTCTGCATATAGAAGACTTGTACATTTGCATTTACATTTACACACACCGGCCACTTTATTAGGTACAATATTAGTGTTCAATTGCTTGTTAACACAAATAAATTAGTGTTCAATTGCTTGTTAGCACTTCAACGCCTATGTCACCAATGGGTGCACATAAAAATTGCTGAATTCATTCTTAAGAAGGACGGTCTAGATAATTTTTGGACACATTCTATTATGAAGTGCTGCTATTTTTGTAAACAATAAACACAAATTTCAAGAACACAGGATCATTACGCTAAAAAATTGAAACTCAAATAAAGACATCCTTTTACCATGGCAGAGAGACTGAGCAATTGATTTAATAGAGTCTCCAATTCTGGCCTGAACCAGCCTGAATACAGACTTAGAACTTTTGGTCCAAGATTGAGCTGATATAAACCACCACATCAAGCCCAATAAAATTCTAGCCGAAGCTGAAGCAAACTGGCCCATCACTACCCAGAGTGCAATAGCTAACAATACATTTTTTCCAGCAACAAGATCCTATAACATTAATATCTTTTAGTGTTAAACCAAAACTTTCAACAAACCAATTCAGTTCTAACTTGTTTCAAGCTCTTCACTTCCTTTCAGGGACAAATCTGACAATCCTTGGAGACAATCTTCTCTCATAGCTAGCAGGTTCTCTTCAAAAAGGAACACAGCAGCAGGCACAACTTGAAAGCTGCCTACCTCCCAGATTTGGGGAGATCTACAAACTGTTGGGTTATCGTTTTTGACAGTGCTGGTGGCCGTTGAATCAGAGTCTTCTCAAAACGAAAGTTTTCTTTTACGACGTTATGTAGACTTGTCTGAAGAACATTAGCCACATATGGGACCAAAAAGCCTCTGAAGAACTGAAATGAAACTTCACTTTAGATCGGAGTCTGAAGGGACTTTCTTTGATTAGAAGAAATCGCTGATTTATTAATGAGCATTTGGAAAGAGCGACACCAGTAGATATCACTGGTGACTATGCAGAGCTCTGGAATCTCTGGCATGATTACAAAGACCATACCATTAAAAATGTTAAAAATGTCACATTAACAGCTGAAGAAGATGGTGAATCAGTAAGTTTTAAGAAAAAAAACAAAACATATACACAAACCACAGAGCCCAGATATCTGCTCCAGACAGGCGCCGTTAAACTTAATAAATCACAGCACCTGTCAGTGTGTGGGATCTGACAGGTACAGAATTTGGCCATGGGACTAGCAAGAGGGCCAGGCTGATATCATACATCAACAGGACTGTTTTTCAGATGATGAACAAAATGTCAATGCCACTGCAGTTTCCAACCAGAAGCTAAAGCATGTCGCCCCAAATGAATTGTCCATAAAGATAAACTATTTTGATCATCATTTTTGCTAAGAATCTTCTCTTTACCAAGTTCTAATTGATCTATGTATGCTCCAGCCACAAATATGTTCTTTTGTAGCAGCTATTGGTTGGACAAGCTTTACAGAATGTTGGCAAAAACCTCATTCAAGCCTAGTTTTCGTCAAAACACCTAAATTTAGGATGCATTATTAATGTCACGTGGTATTTATTTTGTATGCCTGAGAAAGGAATAGATTTAGGTTTCATTTTTGGGGGGTGTTAAAGCTTTAGTATTATTATGATGGAAAACTCATCACTAGCCCTATTCAGACAGGATTACACTCACAGGTGGTCATTGGGTAGAAAACAGGGAACACCCTGGACAGGTCTCCAGTCCATCAAGGGCAGAAACACAGACATACACTGGCCACTTTATTAGGTACAATTGCTTGTTAACACAGATAGCTGATCAGCCAATCACATGGCCACAACTCAATGCATTTAGGCATGTAGAGGTGGTCAAGACAACTTGCTGAAGTGCAGACCGAGCATCAGAATGGGGAAGAAAGGGGATTTAAGTGACTTTGAACGTGGTGTGGTTGTTGGTGCCAGACGGGCTGGTCTGAATCTTTCAGAAACTGCTTATCTACTGGGATTTTCACGCACAACCATCTCTAGGGTTTACAGAGAACGGTCCGAAAAAGAGGAAATATCCAGTGAGCGGTCAGTTGTGTGGATGAAAATGCCTTGTTGATGTGAGAGGTCAGAGGAGAATGGGCAGACTGGTTCCAGATGATAGAAAGGCAACAGGAACTCAAACAACCAACCAAAATCTCTGAGGAACGTTTCCAACACCTTGTTCAAAGTGTGCCACGAAGAATTAAGGCAGTTCTGAAGGCAAAAGGGGGTCCATCCTTTTACTAGTGTACCTAATAAAGTGGCCGGTGAGTACATTTACATTGAATCCTGAGGAAATGTCTTCTTTTACAGGTGATACACATTGCCATCAAGATCTACTATGTCTGGACTTTTCTTCTACCTCCCCTGAGAAAGTTACAGGCTGAATTATGTACTGCTTTACACTATGTTCAGCAGTGCTCTGATGATTGTAGTCCCATCCAGATACACCTATTCTTTGTTGTTCCATACAGATGTTGCCTCATGCTGATTTTTAACCACTGCTACTCGCTGTATTTGGTCTCCTAGTGCACGTATCAGAGACCCTCCAGAGACCCTTCCTCAGGGGAGACTGCAATCCTTGGTGTAAAAAAGCATAATGGCGTGTGAGCAGGGAGACCAGAGACTCTGATTGGATGAATGTGAGGAACTGGAAGAAATACCATACCATACACACCATGAAACTGATATTATATGGACATAGATTGCAATATATCAAGCTGACTGTCCAGTTGTTTATCTTCATGTATTCTGTTACTTGTTCTTTGTTTTATTGAGAAAAACTGAACAGCAGATGATGATGTGACATGTAGAGTTCATTCACTGCAGAGGACATCATTTCCATTACAAACATTCAATCTACACACTTCTGCCTAATTAGATTTTATTTCACACTTATCAAGTGACAAAAGATGCATTTATGTTACACAACATCTTAAAGTCGACTGTAACCCAGAAAAGGATGTCTAGTGGCTCTAAATGCTTTTAAGACTAACTATAGCAGCAGTACAAGCACATGCAGGACTAAAGGGCTGCAGTTTGTAACCCGCAACACTTTAGTGAAGTACAATAGCAGTGATAAGCAGTGATTTCTTCCAAACTAACCTCTGTAAATGTTAATGGTTCAGTGCTATGCTCATGACGTGTATTGAGGTTGCTGAAAACAACCATTGTAACATTTGGAAAAGCTTCTCTGACATCAAGGTCAATCATTATTGGCTACAACTTCATACAACCCAGGCATTATGCTTTATGCAATGCTTCACATCAGCAGAGAGTTGCCACATCTGATTGTGTAAGACAATCTCTGAATCCTCCACCCAGGTTCCAGATGATAGAAAGGCAACAGGAACTCAAATAACCAACCAGAATCTCTGAGGAACGTTTCCAACACCTTGTTTAAAGTGTGCCACGAAGAATTAAGGCAGTTCTGAAGGCAAAAGTGGGTCCAACCTGTACCTAATAAAGTGGCTGGTGAGTGTATATGTGTACATGGCTGTTCCACTCAAACTAAATGTAAGCACATTTTTTCTTTTTTTGAATAACACCTACCATCTTTCTGAAATCCAACCTTTTACTAGCAAGGTGTACCGCATAAAGTGACCTCTGAGTGTACATTTACATTGAATCCTGAGGAAATGTCTTCTTTTACAGGTGATACACATTGCCATCAAGATCTACTATGTCTGGACTTTTCTTCTACCTCCCCTGAGAAAGTTACAGGCTGAATTATGTACTGCTTTACACCATGTTCAGCAGTGCTCTGATGATTGTAGTCCCATCCAGATACACCTATTCTTTGTTGTTCCATACAGATGTTGCCTCATGTTGATTTTTAACCACTGCTACTCGCTGTATTTGGTCTCCTAGTGCACGTATCAGAGACCCTGATGGGAGAGCTTTATCAAGAGGAGAAAAAAAAAAAAATCAAGATAAAAGCAAGATGCCACAGTCTTCCTGAAAGGGTGACTTTAATAGCAGCTATAGGTACTTTTGACAAATATAACATTATAATTTTTAAACGTTTTCCAGAAATACTGACTGGCTGTATCACTCTCACTTCCTGAAAGATCTACTGTTAAATTCTGATAAAATAAATATAGCTGTAACGCACAGACAGGGTACCAGACACTTGCGGATGTGAGGATCAAAAGGTTTAATAAGCAGCAGGTAGTAGAATCCAAAAAGGTGCAATACGTAAGTCGAAGTCAGAGCCCAGGCCAAAAAGTCTAGACACAGGTTAATCCAAAAACGTGAAAGTACACGGGGGAAAGACAGGAATCGTAAACAGTAGAAACGTAGCCAAAGTTCAGAACACAGAAAACAAGACAGAAGGGAAACAATCAGCAACTGCTTGAACACAATACCTCACAAAGATTCAAACAAAAGCCGGGCTTAAGTTCTCTACAAAGTTCTCTCCTAGAATGGAATCCGGGTGTGTCTGATCAGTCACGTGATCTCCCCGAGCATTCTGGGAGATGAAGTCCGTTTCCATGTCAGATACAGCTGAATGCGTGACAATAGCCCAGTAGAAAGTCACTCGTCCTGTGGTTATTTTATTGCCATCCAGATGCAAGAGTTTTATCACTGAGGGCACGTGTACAGTTTTATTATGTATTTTTCCCTGATAAACGAATCCAGTCTGAATAGGGCTTTGGTGTTGGTGTTTTCTAACCTGCCTATTCATCACAGTTCTGAGTTTTCCACAGTGATGGACAGTAACTGAGTAACTGAGTAAATGTAATTGGTTTCTGTACTTAAGTATTTTTTGGTGTATCTGTACTGAAGTTTCTCCATTCTGGCGACTTTTTACTTTCACTCCACTACATTTCAGAGTCTAATATCCGACTTTTTCCTCCACTACATTTTGAGAAATCTGTCATTCCTTTTGGTTTCTGTGTGTATAAAAATGTAACATGTTAAAACGAAAAAAGCGCAAAGCCAGAGCACCAATCAGGGCCCAGCGGTCACTTTGTTCTGAGCTGGTTTTGACCTGTTGGTCATACCGACCCAGTGCAGCACACGGTTCAACGTCAGCGCAGCAGCGTAAAACTTTGGGAGAGTCTGTTCAACATAAACGATGAACTAACCTAACTTTGTGTAAATAGAGCTCAATATAGAAATATGTCCACATATGCAGTCGAGACTGACGTGGCTTTTTTTCTGAATTTCTACAAACACTTTCATTTTATAGTAAATTAGTTTGGGCTGGTTTATGTTTATGAAGTATTATGGAGTATTTCAACCTAAAATGAGTTCATGAAGCGAGTCTTGTTATAAAAATGATAACAGGACATCAGAGCCAGAATGACTCTTTTAGTACTTTTCCTTTGATACTTAGCCTTTACTGGAGTAATATTTCACCTTGGGGGTCTCTACCTTAACTCAAGTACATGGTTTGTGTACTTCGTCCACTACTGGTTTTCCATCCACCTCTTTTATGTGAATTTTAAAAAAGTACATAAAAACCTGGAGTAAAAACCAGTGAAATGCCTAAATATCGCCAAAGAACCTTTCACACTTGAATGAGATGGAAAAGTTAATTAAGCAATATAACAGAAAAGCAAAACCGGTGAGGGAGACAGATTTTTGAATAAGTGGGAACGAAGGTTGTGCGTTCAGCACAGCAACACTACTTCCTCTCAGAATTGTTTGTAGCAGTCACATTTGCAGCGGTTCTGCGGATCAAGTGTGACAGTGATTTCAGCCCATATCAAATGGGCCACTGCAGTATCTCTGAACTGATAAGACTGCAGCCGCGTACACCTGAAAGAGGGCAGCTATAGACGTAATAAAGCTTCAAAAGCTTCAAAATGACAGACTTTTATGGGTGTTTTGGAAACCGCACTACAGTCTAGCTCAGCAGTGTCGCATCTTTTAAATTTAGAAAATGTAAACAAGGCCAGACATGATCTCATAATAAGAGTACATTTCTGGGGACCTGTAAAAACGTTTGGTGTTTGTTATCGTTGGCTAATTATTGTTAAAATGTTTATATTATTTTTTCCACCACAAGTGACATGCTCTCTTCACATGCACATCTGGAACAAACATCTACGTACCTAATCGAAGAATTTTTGGGGGAGCTTTTCAGCTTCAGCTTGTAATAGCATGGCAGGCTTGTTGTCTGTCACAGGCACCATGACCCCTGCTTTAGCCTCTGCCTTTATGAAGTATCCGACTGGTTTAGAAATTGCGCAATGTTTATTCCCACCCTGATAAGTCTATCATTGCTTATTTAGCCCAAAATTTCTCATAGTCATCCCTAGATCCCCAAGATAACATCTGTTCCTGCAAGTCTACTGTAAACAAAGAACTCTACAATTTTTCATGGGGGTGAATGAGCTTTGTTCAAATTCACTTCTTACAAAAGGACTTCTTCATTGGCAAAGCCTAGATAAGTCAATTTATTGTCAAACAACACGCTTGATACATGGATATTTAATGGTAACAGTCCCATAATTAGAGCCCTTCACCCCCACATTGGAATGTTAATCAGAAAATCTGACTTGGCTTGGCAAAGATTCAAAAGGTGATAAGTACAGCTATAACAGCCATTATGCATTCAAGTGACTCTAAGGGGACAATAAATTAATTGTCATTAATCAAGTGATAATGCATCGTTTGATGTTTATTGCACATGCAGAATGTGTATGGTGGGAGTACAGGTGTATGCAGGTGTATGTTTCAACCCTTATAAGGGAATAACTTTCATTTTGCCATTGTATTCGAATGTAAATACATAATTATCTATTTGATTGCATATTACGTTATGAGTTACATTGACATCCTGTACCAAAAGCTTCTAGTCTCCACCTCTTTCAGACGATGATAAAAATGTGGCAAAAAAAGGTCACATGTGTTTCCTTCAGCAAAACGAGACCATTTTCTGAACTTCTGGCAGATTTTCATCGCTTGCTTCAATGAGCTATGAGTTCGAAATAATTTCAAATTACACCACCAATGGCCAAACACCTACAAAGAAGCCGTCCAATAGCTAACCCCAGAGACTCAAATCAAAATGACAGTTAATAGAGAAGAAGAAGAAAAGAATAAGAAATCAATCAAACCAAGCATCGCACAAGCCTCCCACAGGCACTGGTTGTACAACATGTTAAAGTCTTTGCTATCAGAGATGAAGAACGGTGAGTCCTCTGTGAGCTTTTCACTTTGCCTTGAGGCCTCTGAGGTATATCTTCACCATTATATCACCACACTGAGCCTAAATTGATCATGAGGCCTTAGCTACAGACAGCTTAATCCACAATGTTCTCCATCACTCTTGGTTTTGTAATCCTTCCTAATGTTGGTGGATTGGATTGTTTTGTTGTTGGCAGTAGTGCTGTTGTTATTTTTTCCATCTATTAAAAAGGGACTTAAATGAAAACACCATACCCACCCCCACCATCTATCCTACCCACCTAGCAGCATTTATATCAAAGCCAAGCAGATTGATAGCTGTGTACTAGGTTTTATTTATTATTGTGTAGGGAAACTCTGGTACATTAGATTAATGTCCCTTCCAGGCTATCAATTTCCTCTCAAACAGAAGCTCCATTAGAGCTGGTTTCTATTCACAAGTGTTATATTGTTACAGTCTGTCCACATGGCACTGTTATCAGAGGGACAAATACACTCCTAGAAAACAGGGTTCAATAGAATTCCAAACATACTTCAATAACTTGCAACAATTCTTCTTTTTGGCATTAAATAAAAGCAGTATAAAAAAAGAAAGACCCGGGTTTGATTCCCCAGCTGGATGACCACTGTCCTTTCTGTGTGGAGTTTGCATGTTCTCCCTGTGTCTACATGGGTTTCCTCCGACAGACCAAAGACATTCAGTCAGGCAAATTGGAGATGCTAAATTGCTCCTGTGTGTGAATGTACATTCACCAGCCACTTTATTAGGTGGGAATACAATCATCAGAGCACTGCTGAACATGGTGTAAAGCAGTACATAATTCAGCCTGTAACTTTCTCAGGGGAGGTAGAAGAAAAGTCCAGACATAGTAGATCTTGATGGCAATGTGTATCACCTGTAAAAGAAGACATTTCCTCAGGATTCAATGTAAATGTACACTCAGAGGCCACTTTATTAGGTACACCTTGCTAGTAAAAGCTTGGACCCCCTTTTGCCTTCAGAACTGCCTTAATTCTTCGTGGCACACTTTCAACAAGGTGTTGGAAACGTTCCTCAGAGATTTTGGTTGGTTATTTGAGTTCCTGTTGCATTTCTATCATCTGGAACCAGTCTGCCCATTCTCCTCTGACCTTTCACATCAACAAGGCGTTTTTGTCCACACAACTGACCGCTCACTGGATATTTCCTCTTTTTCTGACCGTTCTCTGTAAACCCTAGAGATGGTTGTGCGTGAAAATCCCAGTAGATCAGCAGTTCCTGAAATACTCAGACCAGCCCGTCTGGCACCAACAACCACGCCACGTTCAAAGTCACTTAAATCCCCTTTCTTCCCCATTCTGATGCTCGGTGTGCACTTCAGCAAGTTGTCTTGACCACCTCTACATGCCTAAATACATTGAGCTGTGACCATGTGATTGGCTGATTAGCTATTTGTGTTAAAAGCAATTGAATGGGTGTACCTAATAAAGTGTGTGTATATGTCTGTGTTTCTGCCCTTGATGGACTGGAGACCTGTGGAGACCAGGGTGTTCCCTGTTTTCTACCCAATGACCACTGGGATGAGCTCCAGAACAATGAGTGATGTGCGACTTTGTTAACATGAGCAGCACAAAGTCCTAGAAACTCAGCAAACAATCTGTTGAAGCATCTAGTCTTAATACTCACCCTAATGAAACCAAAAATAATTACCTAGTACTGTGGAGTTTGTCCCACTGTAAAAAATTACGCTTGGGCCACTTGCCTCACCTCACTTCACTTAGCAGAACCAGTTCCAAAATGACTGCATTTCAATCAACTTTATCCAACTTTCAAATCATTCCAAATATTTATGCATCTTAGATAACAAAGGAAAATGCCACGAATAGCTGTTTTTGACTAGTATAGCAGAAGTACATTATTTAAAGAAAGAAAAACTCCTCACAAATATGCTCCTTTATTCAGTTCTACATCATTAAATTCAGTTGTGGAATAAATGAAACATTTTGGGTTCATTTCATGCTTTACTTTGATCAAAAGACAGAAGTTGTCATTATAATTTATCACTCATCATTATCATTGAACTCTCTTTGGGGGCTAGGAATCATTCTAGCATTCCACCCTCTTTAGGCAACTCTGCATATAAGACTTGTCTTTACTTAAGAACCTTTGAAGAACCCCTTTTAACAATGTGGAAACATTGGACCTCTGTTTTTTTCCCTGATGCATGTTTGGAGGAAGTACAGTAACTACAGTTGCTGGACAAAGTATGAGCAGGCCTGGCTCACTGGCTCATTATGTAATTGGGGCAGATGGGTAAGAAAGCTTGTGTTTAATTAGGAGCAGCAAGTTACTCAACAAGAAACTCAAGCAAGTCACTTTATTACATAATTAGGAAATTTTAGTACTTTCCTAATGTTGACTGTGTGGAACAGACACACTTGGAGAGATCTGCAGCACTGGAAAATAATAAAACAAACATAGGAAAACACCTGAGTGAGTGCAATTTCAAATGTTCAGCCAATCATGAGCAAAGTGAATAAACACAAATTGGATTGACAATGACAAGAAGTTGGAGGCAAAATATTTTCTGAGTACATTTAGGCAGTTTGAAGGAAACACTCCGATGCTTAGCCTGACAGTTTCTCTTTCCACATGACAGTAAGAAATATTTCTCTCTTTGCCGGATCTTATTGAAAATGCATATCTTCCTCCTGTAAGAATATGCCATCCGTGACCACTTACAAGTGAGTGTGCGGCAATTAGCTCAAAGCTTATCAGACAGCTCAGCTCCAAATGAAGCAAAATAAATGAAAAAAGCGCATCTCTGCTTCTCTCTCGCGCACAAAAAGGGCATTGAAGTACTGATCCTGACATAAGTAGGCTATTTGGGACGTCTTTCCCTGAACTTAAGCTCCAGCATTCACTTAAGTAACACATTGATTAATTGACAACACAATGACTTAAGGGATGGAGTGATGACCGTCTGCTGGCAGCCATTCAATTAACTGTCTCAAACCCCCTAAAGAACGGCACTGCCTAGCCTTGGCCTCTACTAACTCCTCAGGATAATCCGTGGATAATTACATTGTGTACTAGCATGATAGTAGCTTCTTCGACTGACATGTGCTGATCAACTGCAATCTTAAATATTCATGGTTATTATTGTGATGAAAATGAAAAATGAAAAGTGTACTCATTAACAGTAAAGAAAAATTAAAATGTCAGTTTTTATAGACACTAAAGCTAATTCATTGTCCACTGCAACATGAACAAAAAGTAAGTAGTATTTCAGTTTTCAATGTTTTAAAAACTTGAGTTTGAGTATCTCGAACTTTCATTAGCCACAAGGTAGCGATGTCTGAGCATCCTGGCTGAGCACTCTACTGTCATCCTAATTTATCATTGCTAAATTAATCCAATTTGGGTCCAATTTACACCCTGATTTCAGACAAAATCCCAGAATATTCCCAACAAAACTGAAACCTAATGAAAATAAAAAACAGTGGTAGACAGTAATGTCCATGTACTTCTTTTAAGTGTGTGTGCTTAAAGTATTTGCATTGTTTTAACTTTTTACTTTCACCCTATTACATTTTAAAATAAAATATCCAGTTTTTTACTCTAATATTCTCTGTAGAAATGTGTAATTTCTCATTTCTCTGAGGTGGGAGAACTTGATTTCCTATAATTATTTGACACGCATTCAAATCAAAGCCAGGCGATCACAGCACTCTTTTTATTCAACCTTGCCCATAATTACATTTATATTTTACAGACGCTCTTATCCAGAGCGACTTATAATTGGATTATTTTACACAGGTAGGCCAAGGTGGTGTTAGGAGTCTTGCCTAAGGACTCTTACTGGTGGAGTCTAGGGTGCTTGCCTTGGTGGGGGATTGAACCCCAGTTTACAGCATAGAAGGCAGAGGTGTTAACCACTACACTAACCAACCACAATTACTGATTGTACACTTTTTTACATCATGTAATCAGTTGTAGTTGTATAAATTTTACTTTTAATAAAGTACATATGATGTGTAGTTTCCCATCGCTAATAAAAACAAAGCTAAGACTATTTTTACACTCGCACAACAAACCAAACACTGAAATTGCAAATAAATAAATAAATAAATAAATACGACTAAAATATCTCTGAGGCAAATAGAGTTACTTTAAGCAAAGCCATAGAAGTTGGATGGTGCTATAAATGAATACTCTAATTTCTCTAAAGGGCCGTCTAATGACAAATTCCGTAAGGACCCAAAGGTGGTTTTTCTGTGGCATCACTTCAAATAACCACTTTGGCACCTTCAGTTTTAAGAGTTTGCGATATATCTGGAGCCTTAAAGTAAGAGGTTGCCAAATAACAGTCAATGACAACTCTGTGTTATTTATCATAAGCATGACTACGTTCTAATAATGATTGATTTTCTTTAACATGCATGCAATACATAGGATATTTCTTGCGCATACCTTGGTCATTACACCTGTAACAGACTGCAGGTGATAGATCACGTCTGACTGCAGAGATTTCCTCTCAAATGTTTCACTAAAGATGATGTGCACCTTTTCTTGCCTGCTATTTAAGTGGTGGCCTACATAAAGCTATTGAAAGAGATGTTGATAATGAAGGCTAATGAAAGGCCATTTCACAGAGGAGTAAACGTGCTTGTCAGGACAATGGTGCATAAATAAAACGGACAAAGGTAGTAAAAGTAAACAAAAGGGCATGAGAGTAAAACAGCATAATGAAGTCAAGATATTTAATTTTCCAGCTCTTATTGCCTTTTCATTTCTGGAGTAGTAAACATTTCCTCACTTGTTCGGCTTGGGAGTTAGACTGAGACAATCACGTTACATACTTCTGAGCCCGGTAGGTCAAACAATGTCCTTTACTAGCTTAGCTTACCTGTATTTCTTTCTCTTTCTCCCTCTTGTTGTTTTCTGGATACGATTTATTGTGCAAATAATTAAATGAAAATGAAGAAATTACAGTAATGGAGACATATTGATTGTGCTCAAGCAGGTCACAAGGTCCTGTGATGAATTTAACCAAAAATATGATTGTGTACAGAGATCGTTCTATGCGTGGATGACTTGTAAGCCTGTACGATTTATTAGGGCTGCAGTGGATCATACTGATATGACTCATGAAAGTCTGGTGTGGACTGAAGAAATGTCCTAATCAGCCCATCAGCACAGCAAGACATGCCTCACTTGGTAATACAGAATGTTGTTTGTCTGGCAGCTCATGGTAAAATAAGGTCTCTCTCTCTGTCTCTGTCTCTCTCTCTCTCTCTCTCTCTCTCTCTCTCTCTACAGAAGTAAGCATTAGTATTCCAGTGCATGATCCCCATAGCAGTAGCCGGTGCCAGCCACTTAATTTGTCATTTATTGCTCCACGACAACTGAAGTAATTGAACCTTTTGCCCATGGAGCCTTGCTGCCAGCCTGGTGGCCGTTTTTCTCGGCCAGTGCAGCAGGGCCTGTGTTAGGGGGGACCTTGGGAAGAAAATGGAGGGCACCGATCTCATTTAAAGGGCTGCTGAAATGGTTAGCAGGTGTATCCTCTACTGACCCCCTCTGGACTGACTTCTGCATGTATGACCTCCTGCAGGTGCTGATGAAATCGAGATTTGAGGAGGTGGAGGTAAAAGTAGTTAAAACACATTGAATCTGACACGGTGGCCCAGGTGATGTTCAGCGGGATCGTCCGGAAATGATCAAATCAGACATACACTATAAATAAAGGTGCCATAAAGGCTTCTTTTGAATGGTGCCGTAGACGGACCACTTTTGATTCCCTCAAGAGCCAGGCCTCAACAATGCAACAATGAAAAGGATTTAGTAAGCTAACTGCTGAAATTCAGTTTCCTATTAGTATAATTAATATAATTAATATTATAATTATTATAGTATTATTTATATAAGAATTCTTGTTATTTAAGGCATAACTTTTTCCAGGACAGCGCATTTCATACACACTGACAAAGGATTTACTGTACATCTGTCAGAAGGAGCCACACATTCAGGAGAGAACCACAAGTAGAGGCATATTTACAACAAATCACCAAACATCTACTAATTTGTTGGAAATTTTTTTTCTGTTTTTTTAGGAAGTCTGCCTATTTGTCTTCCCACAATAGATGGCGCAAATTATGCATTTTATTACCTTTTGTCACCTTTTATACCAGCAACAAATGCAGCAGTGTGCATGACATGCACATTCATTTTTGTTTTCTGCCTCTTGCAACAACAGACATATGTTGCAAATAGTGGGTTTACTAGAGCATAATGATTGGTTGGTGGGCCTGCATGTGTATCGTGGCATCATCATTACACATTCCCTACTGTCCTACCGGTCTGGGCTGCACATCTGTTCGTGCTGTTAAAAATGTTGGGAACTCCTGCTTTAGGGAGCTAAAAGTCTATCCTCTGTTGCAGTGCTTCTGAAACCAGTCCTTAAGGCCATCCAGATGGTCATCATTTTTGCCCAGCTCCCAACACACCTAAACCAAGCCATTAAGAACACTTAATGCCTGTTACATTTGTGTTGGGAGCTGGGCTGGAAAAAAAATGTAAATGTAAATTGGGGGTTGGTTTAAGAACCACTGTCCTATAGCATCACTCCAAAGAACCACTGCTGAGACCTTTATTTCTGTGGGTATACGTGGAGTACAATTAGGAGTACAATTTCAGAAAGATGGTAGGTGTTATTCAAAAAAAGAAAAAATGTGCTTACATTTTACCAGGTTTGAGTGGAACAGCCATGTACACATATACACTCACCAGCCACTTTATTAGGTACACCTAATTGGACCCCCCTTTGCTTTCAGAACTGCCTTAATTCTTCATGGCACACTTTAAACAAGGTGTTGGAAACGTTCCTCAGAGGTTTTGGTTGGTTATTTGAGTTCCTGTTGCCTTTCTATCATCTGGAACCAGTCTGTCCATTCTCCTCTGACATCACCAAGGCAGTGTGTACCTAATAAACTGGCCTGTGAGTGTAAACAGTTGAATAAAGTCTGAAAGAATGTCCACTGAACTCTGGACAAAATGTTCATGAAACTAGTTTGTAAAAGGCAGTAGTGTTCTTATTCCAAGATATGCCTAAATATTCCTATTACATTTCACACGTTCCCCCAACCTGTAATACACTTGCATTCAAAATTCCAAACCATACAGAGTTCCTAAAAGGCAAAAGCTATGGCCAAAAAGAAAAATGCAACCACTGCAACACCTGTTGTAAGCATCCCTACTCTCATGGTGTAGTGCCACAAGTCTGTACAGGAAGTTTTTCCTATTTAAAGACTAGGGAAACCCGGCTCTGATTATGTGTCTTAAAGGTGCATACTACCTGCTAGGTATTGTCATGAGAGAACATTGACGAAAAAACGTGAAGATTCCTTCAATATGATGAGGGTGAGGGAAAGCAGCCCTGCACAAAACTACATAACCTATTAACTAAAGTAAGATAGCTGAAACGTATAGGTTCATTGGTTAGCATGAAATAGAGAATGCTGAAAAGAACTGGACACCTCCTCTGTTAGCTGAACCGTCGGTGCATATGAACTCAGGAAATGTAAAGCACATTCTCTTATTTTACATTAGTTACTAGGGCATTAATTCTTCAATGAAAGGCACATATATGTGTACTGAAGGCAGTCAAAGCACATCAAAGGAATATCAAAACAAGGAATGGTTCAATCTATGGTTCAAAGACTCTAATGTACTCTAGAATGAGAAGCACTGGATAAAATTCAAATATATTCAAATGAAAGCAACCTGGCTGATAAGAAATCAGTGTTTATCTGATCTAAAGAGGCAGATATGTGAATGACAGTAGGGGTCTAACATCATTCCTTGTGCTTTTATTTAGACTCCATGCATAATGTGATGTATATCTGTACGTACAGAGAAAGCATGAAGGAAATTCATATGATAAGGCAACCATTCTCAATGAGGGGGAGTGTCATGTACTACATGTGCACTTACTTAAGTTTTGACCCACACATGCATGCATATACAGTGACTTGCCAGTTTTAGTGCTCTCACCTACACTCAACCAGTTTTATCAGAGACTTCTACCATATAGACCATACTATAAACCATGGCTGGGAATCACCCGAGAGACAGCGTCCAGATTTCCCTGGTCTAGAACACCACCTAAACCTGGCAATTATCTGATCAGATGAATAAAGTATGCCTGAGTAGGAAAATAACCAAACTGTGCAGGAATCCAGTCCTCCAGGACTGGTTTTCCCCACCCCTGCTATATTTGTGGGCATACAATTACTGTCTGCAACTATCTGTTGCTGAAGACTCAACAATTTATTAGTCATCAGTGGAAAAGGACCACTGTAGGACCAAACTTACCTAGGCATTGCATAGTTCAGCATTGCTAAGAGCAGTAGGAATAAAGAACGAAGAACTGACTAATGAATATTTTAAAGTGAATAACAAATAAAGAAAAGAAATGAGTCATAAATAAGTATATGAAAACCAGCGACTCCATGCAGGCACCGAATCTTCAGGAGGGTGGGTGAGTCCTTTTGGGACAGCATGAGGGGGGGATGGACCATGCAGGTGGCTCAATAATGCTCAAACTGATTTCTAGGGCAGACAAGCAGTACGTGTCATGTGACAGCTTGCTGGCACTGATATTTCAGAGGAGAGACACTCAATGGACAAAAGGGCAACATTAATGAGAATTAAACTTCATTTAATTAACAACATATCACAACCAACCTTAACAAGAGAGTGAATGTAATTGAGTGTAATTATGCTTCAAAGAAAAACAAACAGTGTTCAGAGTTTTTACCAAAGTAACAAAAATTATTGCCTGTACAAACACCGATTTGTGATATTTGTGAATGTAAATAATGCAAAATACAATGATGTGCAAATTATTTAAATCCTATATTTAGTTGAAAATAGTACAAAGACAACACATCAAATGTTGAAACTGAGAAATTTTAATGTTTTTTGAAAAATATATGCCCATTTTGAATTTGATGCCAACAACATGTTAAAAAAATTGGGATGGGGCAACAATGGCCGGTTAAGTTCTGTAAAACCTGGTGGTTAATTGAGTCTTTCAGGAGTAAAAATGGGGAAGGGTTCACCACTCTGTTAAAGACTGCATGAGCAAGCAGTGCAACAATTTAAGAATAACATTTCTAAGCATAAAATATCAAATAACTTTTTCATCATCTAAGGTACATGACAACATTAAAGGATTCAGAGAGCTATTTAACCTGTTCTTCAGTGGACAGGCTACATTTCATAAAACTGTAGTGGCTACAGCTATTAGCTACAAAAAAGTAGCGCACTACTTCACTACTCCCACATCCCTACTTAAGAGTTAATAAAATGCTTTGGAATATCTGATGCCACGGAATTCACAAACATTCTTTAAATGATCTCAGCCTCAGGAAGTCTGATGCACTGAGAACAATCCACCACCCAAGTAATATCTGGTCAGGCATAGTCTCAGTAGAGCATCTGAGGCTCAGACTACCACTGACCAGATATTGTTTGGGTGATGGACGTTTCTCAGCATAGCAGTGGTACTGAACTGGCATGTTGTCCTAGCTGGCACAAGTGTATTAGGTTGCATATGGTCACTTAGATAAACTGATTGTTGAAACATCTTGCAGGTGTACAAGAAGAGACTGTAGCTCAGTTTTCAATGCACAGTTTGTCAGTCATTCTCTAGCCCCTCATCAGAGGCTGGTTTCTGACTCCAGGACCACTGCTGGCTGGATATTTTGGTTGGTGGATTGACACGGAAGTGTTTAAGAACTGAAGCAATGCAGCTGTGCCTGAAACACTCAAACCAGCACAAAATACATTACAATGATACGCCACCGACATAATATCTGGTCAGCAGTGGTGGTCCATTTCCATTGATAAATGGGGTAGAGGGAGCTGATAGAGTTATTGTACATCTAAAAATGTGCACCTACAGTACAGTAAGTATAAGTCAGAGACCACTCTTCAGTATTTAAATTTCCACTCAAAACAGCCATTAAGTCAGTTATTGACTGGAAGTATGTCTGAGAAGACTGGATTCAATGTAGTCCACACAATGTAGGGGAAATTTCAAAAACTGGAGTTCAAAAACTGTTTAAAAAAATAAGAGAAAATGGGACTCCTAGCAACCTCCAAAGACCTGGTAGACCACCAAAACTTTCAGCATCAGATAAACTATACTTAAAGCTTTTGTTTTTGAGAGATTGGAGATTATCAAGCGCCATTCTTAAAAATCCACAGGTGTTTCTGTACATCCACTGTGAGAAGAAAACTCAGCACTGTGGGTCTGAAAGGATGTGTAGCTGTCAGGAAACTGCTACTGTTCTCAGAACAGTGGACTGGCCACCCCAGAGCCCAGACCTTAACCTCACTGAATATGTTTTGGATTATTTTGATTGTGAGAATATCCCTGCAGATTTCTTCCATAAACTGAAAACAATTCCCTTGAAATGAATGGAAAGTAAAATAAAGCCAGAGGGGACATAGAGGGGACATACTAAATGACAAAAAAAGATTGTATTTAGATCGCCTGTTAAATATGCTTGCTGTCTTTTTTCCTGAAGCTGAAGCATGAGCAACTTAATCACTGTTTTGACTGGAAATTAAATAAATGAAGGGTGGTTACTGACCTTTTACACATTACTGTATATGGCAAGTGTTTCTGATAATATGGCCAATAAGTGCAAGCACAGGGTCGGTGTGCCTGTTGAACTGGCAACATATATGTATTATGCGCATATGTATTCTTTATTTATACACATGGGTAGGACTGCCGAGACTAAAAACATTCACAGAGAATGGGAATTGATTTTTTGCATGTGTTTAAACATTTGAGGCTCAGATGAAAAAGAAGGAACAGAAACGGCTAGATAGTGAAAAAAAGATAAAATGGTGTGAATTTGTTTTGGCAGAGATGCTGAATGTCTCCTAAACTGATCTATCTTGGGATACTGGGCAATTTTGCATTTCAGAGAAGCTGCATTGTCCATTTGCACTTCTAAGCCTAAATATGTTTACAGCTTTTCTCTGCTATGGAGTCTGGACTAATTGCTATTGCTTATGCCCCACTGAAGAACATTTGAAGGAAATATGAGGTACAAGACAATGTCAAGGTAACAGACAGCCATACAATCTGTGCTTTGTGTAACAGCTGTGGTGATAAGGTTTTGTTGTGTGAGAGAATGCTGTGCTTCTACCCATAAACAGTATTTCACCTTGAAAAGCACACCAGAGGATGCCTAACCTTTAAGGACTAACAAAAGGATAGAGATACCATGTATATACTATATATATATATGTATGTATATCTTACAATCATGAATACTGGCCATTGAACTGTGCCCTGACAACAAGCTGAGTGGTCTTTAGTACGGAGGACACAGTGTCCATGATTTCCAAAAAGAATTAAAAATTTTGATTCACTGGCCCCAGGACACTTTTCCCCTCCCCCTGAGTCCATTTTAAATAAGCTCAGGCCCAGAGAAGGTGGCAGCATTTCTGGATCCTTTTTTTTTTTTTGTATGGTTGCTTCTTTGCATGCCCTGCGATGGACTGGCGAGCTGTCCAGGGTGTATCCTGCCTTCCGCCCGAAGACTGCTGTGATAGGCTCCAGCACCCCCCGCGACCCTGACGGTGAAGTGGCTTGGAAAATGGATGGATGGATGCTTCTTTGCATTTGAAAGTTTTAACTTGCATTTGTGGATATAGTGACGGACGGTTTTCACTCACAGGCAGTGGTTTTCAAAAGTGTTTCTGAGCCTATGCAGTGATTTCACTACAGAATCATATCTGCTTTTGATGCAGTGCCACCTGCATAAATACTGATGCTGAGCCCTGTCCCTTGCATACAGATTCTCTGAATCTTTTAATGTTATTATGTACTGTAGATGATGAAAAGCAAAGGTTCTTTGTTATTTTATGTAGAGAAATGTGATTTGCTTATGTCATCTTTACTTCTGAAATACTCAGCCCCTCTGGGATGCTCTTTTTATACACAATCATGTTACTGACCTGTTGCCAATCAACAACCAGGTGTTTGTTTTTTAAGCATTTCACAAATTTAGCTGCCCTTTGTTGACCCCGTTCCAACTTTTTTGGAACATGTTGTTGGCATTAAATGCAAAATGGGCATATAGATTTTTATTTTTTTTAAAGTCTCAGTTTCAACATTTCATATGTTGCTTTTGTACTATTTTCAATTATAGGGTTTAAATGATTTGCCCATCATTGCATTTTGTTTATTTTTTTTACATTTTGCCATTTTGCACAATGTCCCAACTGTTTTTTTGAGAATGAGAATTTTTTTGAGAAGGAGTTATATATATTTTATATAAACCCATTCTATATATGTTTATACAGTTTATTTTCTCTTTTCTCAAGTTCTCTACTAGTCACTCTTACAGTAAGAGCTTTTAAAAGGCAACAATATGTTCGGATCTTTGTAAGGCTATGCACTCTACTCATTTGACTGTCAAAATAATAAGCAGATCACTTGATTGCTAATAAAAAAATTATAATATAAAAATATACTAATAATAACTAATAATAAAATCAATAGTGGCGGCAAAATGCTCTCAGTTAGAGTCAAGCAAAGAGCTTAGACTTTCTAAAAATACTGGAACATGCTGATACCCACAGTCACTTCAAATTTAGGCCATTCAAAATAAACACAGCAAAAACAAAACAAAACAAAACAAACAAACAAACAAAAAAAACAACACAGCAGTCAAAATGCATTGTTCAGAGCCATATTACCATGTACATTATAACTTCCAGTCATGTGGATAAAAAGAACATGCTGTCAGTTGCTTTTCATGAAGATGCAGTGGCCATAGGCTATGCTAGAGAACATGGAGTCGTTTCATGAATAGTGACTGGATATAGAGTCTGCTTAAATTTACACAGAATAATGACTAGTATAACATAATATGCAGCATGAGACACAATCTTGACTGCCACAGTCATTTGAAACAGTGCTATAGTGTGCAGTCATGCAAAGGTATAGTCGTGCTGTGGTATGATGTTAAAGGCTCATTTCTAATTAACAGCAGAATCTAGGGGAATGCAATAAGTCTTAACCCAGCAAAAGCCGTTTAAAAAAATATACGTTTGTACTAAAATAAGTGGATGTATCGTGTCCTATTTCACTGAAATCTAAAAATGAGTTCACACATGCCAAACTGCAAGTATGTTCCAAACCTCTTTCCATCTGTCCCTGTCTCCTTTCCTAATCTCCTCCCACTTCAAAGCATGAGCAAGGGAAAGAAGGAGCTGTAACAAGGTTTAAGAACAAGTGTTGAGAGAATTAAAGCTGGAATTTGAGCCAAACAGAAGCAGTCCAATAAATAAAGATACATTAGCCAATCTGAACAATCTCGGCTTTGCCATAGAGAAAGCTCAGTGTTTTTAAGAGGTATATGCTCCTTATGTAAAAACTGGGAAGCTCATGATACTACCAGCTATTGCACCGTTAAAGCAATAATAAAGGAATTTTAAAACCACTAGCGATATGCTATTCTTCTTACAAATGGTATATGATCATTTTGCTTCCATGCAGAGTGAATGCAGAGTTCAAGATCAAAATCATTCTATACATTTAAGTGCCTGTAGTTGAACCATAGTGGTAACTGCACATGCAGTTCAATAGTGAGTTCTAATAATACATCTTTTAGGCCCCAGATTTGGCAAGAAAAGAGAGAGGGAAGAGTACATGACACACAGCACTCTAGCCCTACACTTAATACAACAGCTCTCACTGTTAAGTATGGTGGCGGACATAGAATTCTCAGGACAGCTTCTCTTCTAAAGGCCCAGTAAACGGTAGGATGCAAGGCAACTGATGTATGAGATTTGAATATTGTATTAAATAGGCCTTCATATTTCAGCTTGGTCGATTTCATGTCATCATATTAGATCAAGTGAAATTTATAAGGTATCGTTTCATGAATTTAGTCAACACACACTCACCGGCCACTTTATTAGGTGCTCAATTGCTTGTTAACACAAATAGCTAATCAGCCAATCACATGGCTGCAGCTCAACGCATTTAGGCATGTAGAGGTGGTCAAGACAACTTGCTGAAGTGCAGACTGAGCATCAGAATGGGGAAGAAAGGGGATGTAAGTGACTTTGAACGTGGCGTGGTTGTTGGCCAGACGGGCTGGTCTGAGTATTTCAGAAACTGCTGATCTACTGGGATTTTCACACACAACCATCTCTAGGGTTTACAGAGAACGGTCTGAAAAAGAGGAAATATCCAGTGAGCGGTCAGTTGTGTGGACGAAAATGCCTTGTTGATGTGAGAGGTCAGAGGAGAATGGGCAGACTGGTTCCAGATAATAGAAAGGCAACAGGAACTCAAATAACCAACCAGAATCTCTGAGGAACGTTTCCAACACCTTGTTGAAAGTGTGGCATGAAGAATTAAGGCAGTTCTGAAGGCAAAAGGGGGTCCAACCTTTTACTAGCAAGTTGTACCTAATAAAGTGGATGCTGAGTGTATATGTAGACTTCAGCAGCAGAACTTTCCAAGAAACCATTGCAATCTGACTTAACAGTACTGAAACGCAAGTGTTGGGAAGGCAGAGGAAACCGTAGCTGCTGCAGCTACATAGACTGTTGCTAGAGGACAGTTGTCCTTCCTGATCCCCATAAAATGTCTTATAGACTGGAAACAAACTTTTATGATGCCCATCTGTGCAGTGGCTAACTTATAACTTGCTGAAAAGCTGTAGGATGAGATAAAGAGTAGGGTCAAGCAAGAACCTTGGAGGGGTATTGCCTTACTGTGTGATTTTAAAGGAGGATACGCTGTTATGTTGCCTCACGTAAGGAAGTGTGCGCAAATAATCACATTTAAGAGGAGCAAGAATTGTAAGTTTTGTTCTCCATGTGTTTTTTTTGGCTGACCAGTGTTAGCCTTTGCCCAATCTGCAGTCAATCTGAGGGCAAGCATGTGTTCCCTCTGCAACACATGCAGCCAGTCACTGCATCTTTGTGAGGTGCCACACTTGCATCATCCAGAGCTCTTACTGCAACACCAAACACTCCACCCTACTGTCCTTTTAACATGTGTTTATAGCCACTTACTTCATATTTTCATGTGTGCTTTGACGTGATTATAACTTGCTGAAAATCTCACAATAAATCCAAAGCAAATGTGTAAACATCAAATACAGGTGGAACTAATTTTAGTTCAATCATTTGAAATTTCAAGTAATATCCCATAACAGCCATGGTGGGAAAAAGCACACAGCTTCAATATTTAAATAAAAGTATTTTGTAAAATATTACATCTGCAATGTTTGCTGCCTCTAAGTTCAGAAGGGATATCATGGTGCAGAATTGAAATGTACTTTCTGAATCCACAAGTGACAATTTATCCTCACTAAAGACATCCACAGTAGTTTATAGTTATCTAGATACCTCACACCTGGTGACACTCCATTTAAATGGGCGTCTCTGACCTTGCCACTATGTAAAAAGCGGCAGGCTGGCACAAGTAAATGGAACGCACCCACTTCTCTGCTAGGTTTGTCACAAGCATGTCACATCAGCTTCAGAAATTTGCACATAATCACAGTTGATGGAAACACTGATTTATTCATATTTTATTTCACCGTCTTTTCAGAAGTGTGCTACATACTTGCTAAACATTTGATAGGAAACTCAGCTACTGTTTTCTCTAAATCTTTATCTTTTGTGTTTTTTGTTTAAAAAAAAGGATTATTGACTATGCAATTTAAGAGCACCACACTCACAAAGTTGCAGCAAAAACTTTTTTTTTCAGAAATGCAGGGGTGTTTATGGGAGGCAAATCCAGCCAAAAAGAAAATGAAAACAATAAAATGTAAATGCAGACCTCTTTTTGCCATTTTTTTCCAAACATCTGTGCAAACATCCTGCCAAAATTGAAAATGACATGAAACACGAAAATGAAATATGACAATGAAATATGAAAATGAAATAAAGTAATTGAAAATGAAATGACATGTCAGAATCTCCATCATTCCTCAAGATAAAAGACTTCGAGTCTCCAGAAAAAACACCGTCATGACCTGGTGAAACTGATCTGGTGAAACTGAACATCAGACCAAACGCCGTCAGACCAAACGGCCTCGGAGAAAAGGTATCAGAACGAAACGGCCTCAGAGAAAAGAAAAGGTATCAGACCAAACGGCCTCAAAGAAAAGGTATCAGACCGAACGGCCTCCGAGAAAAGGTATCAGACCAAACGGCCTCAGAGAAAAGAAAAGGTATCAGACCGAACGGCCTCAGAGAAAAGGTATCAGACCGAACAGCCTCAGAGAAAAGGTATCAGACCGAACGCCCTCAGAGAAAAGGTATCAGACCGAACGGCCTCAGAGAAAAGGTATCAGACCAAACGGCCTCAGAGAAAAGAAAAGGTATCAGACCGAACGGCCTCAGAGAAAAGGTATCAGACCAAACGGCCTCAGAGAAAAGAAAAGGTATCAGACCGAACGGCCTCAGAGAAAAGGTATCAGACCAAACGGCCTCAGAGAAAAGAAAAGGTATCAGACCGAACGGCCTCAGAGAAAAGGTATCAGACCGAACAGCCTCAGAGAAAAGGTATCAGACCAAACGGCCTCAGAGAAAAGGTATCAGACCAAACGGCCTCAGAGAAAAGGTATCAGACCAAACGGCCTCAGAGAAAAGGTATCAGACCAAACGGCCTCAGAGAAAAGAAAAGGTATCAGACCGAACAGCCTCAGAGAAAAGGTATCAGACCAAACGGCCTCAGAGAAAAGAAAAGGTGTCAGACCGAACAGCCTCAGAGAAAAGGTATCAGACCGACCGGCCTCAGAGAAAAGGTATCAGACCAAACGGCCTCAGAGAAAAGGTATCAGACCAAACGGCCTCAGAGAAAAGAAAAGGTATCAGACCGAACGGCCTCAGAGAAAAGGTATCAGACAGAACAGCCTCAGAGAAAAGGTATCAGACCGAACGGCCTCAGAGAAAAGGTATCAGACCAAACGGCCTCAGAGAAAAGGTATCAGACCAAACGGCCTCAGAGAAAAGGTATCAGACCAAACAGCCTCAGAGAAAAGGTATCAGACCGAACAGCCTCAGAGAAAAGGTATCAGACCGAACAGCCTCAGAGAAAAGGTATCAGACCGAACAGCCTAAGAGAAAAGGTATCAGACCGACCGGCCTCAGAGAAAAGGTATCAGACCGAACAGCCTCAGAGAAAAGGTATCAGACCGAACAGCCTCAGAGAAAAGGTATCAGACCGACCGGCCTCAGAGAAAAGAAAAGGTATCAGACCGAACAGCCTCAGAGAAAAGGTATCAGACCGACCGGCCTCAGAGAAAAGGTATCAGACCGAACAGCCTCAGAGAAAAGGTATCAGACCGACCGGCCTCAGAGAAAAGGTATCAGACCGAACAGCCTCAGAGAAAAGGTATCAGACCAAACGGCCTCAGAGAAAAGGTATCAGACCGAACAGCCTCAGAGAAAAGGTATCAGACCGAACAGCCTCAGAGAAAAGGTATCAGACCGAACAGCCTCAGAGAAAAGGTATCAGACCGAACAGCCTCAGAGAAAAGGTATCAGACCAAACGGCCTCAGAGAAAAGGTATCAGACCAAACGGCCTCAGAGAAAAGAAAAGGTGTCAGACCGAACAGCCTCAGAGAAAAGGTATCAGACCGAACAGCCTAAGAGAAAAGGTATCAGACCGACCGGCCTCAGAGAAAAGGTATCAGACCGAACAGCCTCAGAGAAAAGGTATCAGACCGAACAGCCTCAGAGAAAACGTATCAGACCAAACGGCCTCAGAGAAAAGGTATCAGACCGAACAGCCTCAGAGAAAAGGTATCAGACCAAACGGCCTCACAGAAAAGAAAAGGTATCAGACCGAACAGCCTAAGAGAAAAGGTATCAGACCGACCGGCCTCAGAGAAAAGGTATCAGACCGAACAGCCTCAGAGAAAAGGTATCAGACCGAACAGCCTCAGAGAAAACGTATCAGACCAAACGGCCTCAGGGAAAAGGTATCAGACCGAACAGCCTCAGAGAAAAGGTATCAGACCAAACGGCCTCAGAGAAAAGAAAAGGTATCAGACCGAACAGCCTCAGAGAAAAGGTATCAGACCAAACGGCCTCAGAGAAAAGAAAAGGTATCAGACCGAACAGCCTCAGAGAAAAGGTATCAGACCGAACAGCCTAAGAGAAAAGGTATCAGACCGACCGGCCTCAGAGAAAAGGTATCAGACCGAACAGCCTCAGAGAAAAGGTATCAGACCGAACAGCCTCAGAGAAAAGGTATCAGACCGACCGGCCTCAGAGAAAAGGTATCAGACCGAACAGCCTCAGAGAAAAGGTATCAGACCAAACGGCCTCAGAGAAAAGGTATCAGACCGACCGGCCTCAGAGAAAAGGTATCAGACCGAACAGCCTCAGAGAAAAGGTATCAGATCAAACGGCCTCAGAGAAAAGGTATCAGACCGAACAGCCTCAGAGAAAAGGTATCAGAACGAACAGCCTCAGAGAAAAGGTATCAGAACGAACAGCCTCAGAGAACAGGTATCAGGACAAATGGCCTCACAGAAAAAGTATCAGACCAAACGCAAGCCTTTGCATGTTGGTCAGATAGAAAAAGAAAAAGAAAAGAGGAAAATGAAAAGTGAATCTCCAGCAGGTGGCGCTGATGTTCGTTTTCATTTTCCTTTTCATTTTGACAGTTAAAGCGCGTCAGCACTGAAAACTGAATCTCAGGCGGTCACTTTGCTGTTGATTTTTTGTGTTTACTTTTGTCTGTTAGCTTTTGTGTTTACTTTTGTCTGTTAGCTTTTGTGTTTACTTTTGTCTGTTAGCTTTTTCATTTTAGATTTGGCCATGAAATCCAGAATAACAACTAAAATGAAATGACAAACAGGCGTTTTCAATTTATTTTAGTTTTTGTCACAAACGGCTCGTGCTCATATAAAAAATGAAATTGCAAATGAAGGCATTTTTCAGTTTTGGCAGGATATTTGTACAGATGTTTGGAAAAAGAAATGGCAAAAAGAGGTTAGCTTTTACATTTTATTGTTTTTATTTATATTTCCTTTTTGGCAGGATTTGCCTCCCATAAGTGTTAAGCTAAAATTGAAAAATATGTGTTTAGGGCCAGGGCTTTATGAAAAATCCACTATAATTGGTTTGCTTTGATTTTAAAGCACATCAAATAATTTAGAGAATATATTTTTTTGTCAATTTAAAGTAATAAGTAACAACAAATTCACGCAGAACACAGTGCAGTAAAAAGTACGTTATTTGACTTTGTAGGAACCTCCAGCTGCAAAATGACCCAGTTCACATGTATATGTAAATATTTTAAAGCATTTTCTTGTCTGTGTTTTGACCTCCGATCCAACTTTTATGTATTTTAGGTCACTGAAAACTGAGCTGATGGAAAACGCTCTCCAGGGTGGAGATTTTATAAATTTGTTTTCATGTGAACTGCTGACATGCTGACATCAACGTGACATGGCTTATGACCTCTCTGCAACTTTGTGCTTCATAGCTTATGCAGCAAACAAGCTCATAATCTTCTCAAGGCATATGACATCAAATTTTCTGTATGGTCACCTCCTCCTGGGCTAATGTTGTCAAATTATTTTTGTACTTTCTTGTATGGATGGGGAGGTTTTTATGTAAGATATTGGTATGAACATACATTATATATATATATGTTTGGCTTGCCATACTATATATATATATATATATATATATATATAACATAAAACCTTTACAGTGATTACCAGATATGTGTGGATGAGGCTTAAGTCATTCTTCTAATCCAATGAAAGCACAGAGCACAGTCACTTGCGCTCCATAATAGATGCAGCTACACTGGCAATCAATCAAGTCTCTGCAAACCTTCCAATTTTGCCCCTTTATTTATTTATTTATTTTGCTTTTTTTTAGTCCATTGCCAAATTGCAGACATTTTTATGGCACTATTAATATAAAAAAGCCTCTCACAGCCTCTCAATGTACAGTCAACATACTACTGGCAATCCTATCTCCAGAGTATGGTAAATCAATAGTTTTATTTTTTTTTTTTCAACCAATATTGCGTTTGTCGCTTAACTTTAAACCAAGATACTATTTGATTTTGAGTATCCAACGAAGAAAACACCAGGGCACAGCGAGCTTTACACTGCTGTCCCTTCCTGATTTCTTTGAGCCTCTGTGCTCCTCCACTAAAGCTGCTTTGAGTCATGAAGCAATCAGTGAATAACGGTACTTCTCAACGAGAAAAGATGTGGAGGATGGCAGAGTGCCGTTATTGTGATGCTGGCCCAGAGGCCCATATTCTAGGACAGCACTTGAGCCTGATCACATTTTGATCTGGAAGAAAAAAGTCAGATTTTCCTTCCCGGCAATAATCATGCTTCTGTAGATTACTGAGATTAAGGGATTTGGAGTGGTCTCATGCTGTTGATGGTGTGTGTCTTCCCCGTGTGATTTTCTCCCTCTCATCTCCTCTGCATCATGTATGTGTTTGCCATGGCATATATCAGTGGGAATCAGGCAAAAATGTGAACACACAAAATGTACAAATAAATATGAATAAAAAAGTAAATAACATAGATCTAAACCACTTAACCCGCTGGGTCGCGGGAGGGCTACTGGAGTCTATCCCAGCTGTCATTGGGCAGAAAGCAGAATACACCCTGGACAGGTCGCCAGTCTATGGCAGGGCTAAAAAAGTAAACAACTGCAAAAAGAATTTGAATTGTTGAACAGATTTCTTCAATTAAAGCCCCTGTCTTCTCATTTTCATGATTTTTTTAACAGGTATAGTTTTAGTGATGTTTTTACGTGGCAGAGAATGGTGTTGATTTTGATTTGATCTAATTCGAGTTGGGCGGGACTACATTTGCAGCCAACTGGAGTACCAATCAGGCTTAGTAATCTCACACACACACACACACACACACACACACACACACACACACACACACACACACACACACACACACACACACACACACACACACACACACACACACGAGTGTGAGGACGAGCTGTTTCCTTCCCTCTACTAATATACCCTATACTAATTCCTCACAGCTGTGTAATAAGGTCACGTGACTGTTTAGGATAGATATAAGCCTGAGCTTTCGTTCAGATCTTTGTGAAGTGTTGTTTCCTTTGGAGACTTGCTGCACATTCTTTCCCGTGTGTTTTCTTTGTATATGACTCCCTGCTTGTGAGTTCTCTCGACCCTGTTTTTGGACTTCCCGTTTTGGTACTCTTGCCTGATTTGTTTGCTACTTTGGTTTTGACTCTGCCTGTTTTTGTGGATTTTGCCTTGTCTTGCCCTTTCTTGTTATGCTTACTCCTATTATCGTATGGGTTGTCCTGGACCTGACCAATGCCTGTTTTTTGACTCCTCTCTCTCCATCCCCAAGTAAAACTTTACCTGTGTTTTTGAACTGTGAACGTCTGCTTTCTGATCCCACAGCCTCACATAGAGTGACTGATGCGCCAAGTCCCAGCCAGAACTCCTAGCCAGAATATTATTTAATCTTTTAACTTTTTTTTTACATTTCTAATGAAGCTTTACGTATAACACTAGTGTATGTAGCGTAGCTAGATGCTGCTTTCTACGTGTGTTATGCACCTGTTGTAGGATTCTACTAGAAGACATTAACTTCATTTACAAGAGCACTATAGTTAACAGTCCACCAATAAAATGATAGATTATATTAGCTATGGCCAATAACATCAAGGCTCACAGTGTGTCATCACAATTGCACAATTACAGGCATGTCAGACATTTACCCAAAGTATTATTTAAGATTAAGTGACCCTTATTAGACCCACAACAGGGAATTTTCACCTCCACATTTAACCTATCCGTCAAGTGAAACACAGCCCAATCCGCAGCGCCCGGGGAGCAGTTTGGGGTTAGGTGTCTTGCTCAAGGACACCTCAGTCATGTGCTATCGGCTCTGGGCATCGAACAGGCGACCTTCTGGTCACGAGGCTGGTTCCCTAATCTCCAGCCCACGACTGCCCCATAATGCCTTTCCCATTCATACCAGGAGCTTGTGTGACCTCCGTTTCAGGAATATGGTGCTCAGCATTCAAATGTCATCAGACATGTCTGTGATCTACCCATCATAAGACGAAAGCCTATGTTCTGCAACATTAGCTGCAAAATGTAATTACATCTCTAAAATGACCATTACTCGCCATTCAGAGACCAGCTGAGAAAAGCGAAGTAGTCTGTCTTTCTGTGATGACAGGCTCTTTTCTTTAAAACCCAATGTGTAGGAATCAACCACACCTATTCCGCCTGCTGTGTGTCTCTAGCATCATCGTCAGAGAATATACAGTGAAGAGAACTGCTACTACGTAATGTCTTCCACATTACCAAGCTGTCAAATGCTAGAAGGATGTGCTCCCAAGTGAGTCCATAAGAAATGGGTTCCTAATGAGCTTTTGCGCAAACCTTTCCGAACACAGAACAATACTGCGTTTATATTTTTGAGAGCTTCTGAACTCCAGTTACAGGACTTTCTAACAGCACCTCATGTGCATGCATGACATCATTGACAGTGAACCACTTTGTTCTGATCAACTCACCACCCAGTCAGCACTTAGTAGTAGCACTGTTAGAATCCTATGGCCCAAAACCTATTTGCTTTAGTGGAATTCACTCTTCTGCTTTCCAAAAAAAAAAAAAGAAGGTAAAAACAAGTTTATTTTTTATTTTTAGCAGGTTTAGCTGCCCTATTCATTGAGGACTTGCTCACAGGCATTTGGCAGAAATGTTTTTGACATAACAAAGGAAACAGGAATTAAACAGAATCATCTTTAACCAGTTATGGTGTCACTCACCGCTTCCACTGGTGCTTGTTTGTTTACACTGCCTGGGAGGTGCCACTGTCAATTATTATGTGATCTGACATGCTCACACAGTTCTGAGCAGCAGTTCAGAATTCTTGCAGCATTTATCTACTGTATATGTTTCTTGAAAATAACACTGGGAAAAGCTTTCCCATGTTTAATATTAGCGTTTTGCTATACACGGCTGAGCAAAAGTCAGTGACCACCCTTCAATGATTTAATTTCCAGTCAAATTAGCCATTAAGTTATTCATTTCTCAGAGGTAGGGAAAACTAAAAGGAGTGCAACAATAATATACCTTGTAGAATTCGCAGTTTAACTGGTAAAGATGCATCTTTAAATACAGCTGCAATTGTGTGGAATATGCAGCCAAAAATAGGAAATCGGAGGACCTCCAAAACCTCTAAACCTCCATAGTTCAGTCTTAAATGTCGTCAGCTTCTCAAGTAAGTCAAAACACTCAAAACTGATGTTGAGGTCTCATAGAGGAAGAAGGACAGAAACAGTTCTGAAGCATGAAAGGAGCTTAATTTACTTTGAGTGATGAAAGCTTTAAGTACTGTTTATCTGATAGTGCCCGTTTTAATGCTCTACCAGGTTATTAGGAGTCCCGTTTTGTCTAAATCCGTTATCTATGTATCCTTATCTTTTATCTATGTTTTAACTCCAGTTTTGAAAACTTTAGATTTTTCACATAATTTTCTTTGACCTTCCTCTTCCTTATGCAAGCGGATTATTTTACATTTTATCAGAAACCTTTCATGGAAAAACGAATGACTTGCATTTAATATCTACTTTCATTGGCAATTAACTGAATAAAGGGTGGTCTCTGACTTTTTCTTTTTGTCAAATTTGGCTGATATTTTGAAATCAACACTTTTAACAGAATCTCCCCACTTACTTCACTGACCAAGAAGGAGAAACAATTTAAAAAATCTAAGAAAGAAGAATGACAGTGGCAGATCTAGAATGGGTAGCTGTATTTGAGCTTGTGTGTGATCTCATTTCAGTGGCAGATCCAATAACAGAAAAGCAGAGCAAGGGGTTTTGGGCTGGTTTTGCTGTTTGACTAACAGTGACATATTTCTGTTGGCCAGTGATGCAGCTCAGTGTGTCCAGCTGCGTGCAGGTCTGCTGTAACTCTGCCACCACTCTCTGAGCTTTATCTGCTGATTCACTGACCCTGACCTTCACACTGACGAGGCCAACGCCAGTGACTGTGTCACACACACACACGCACACACACACGCACACACACACATGCACACACACACGCCCGCACACACACACACGCACGCACAGCACATGATAAATGAGGGAGGAAAGAATGAGAGAATGAAAGAGCAAGAGGGATAAGGGGGTAAAGACTGGATCTATGGTGTAGGATAGAGGAAGGAAGAGAAGGAGAGGGAGCAGGAGGTAGAGAACGGGGGGAGATAGAGATAGGGAGTGAAAGACAGAGAGAGAAAATGAGGATAGAGCGAACAGTCAAAATGAGAACTAGATGGGGAGAGAAGGAAACAAAGCAAGAGAAAAAAGACAAAGGGATAGAGAAACAGATAGACAGAGGAACAGCAAGACAGATTGGGAGGAAGGAGAGAAAAACAGGAAGGGAGAAGGACAAATGGAGAGACAGAAAAAGAGAGGGAAGGGAAGAGAGAGAGAGAGAGAGAGAGACAGGATGACACAGAAAGGAAGAGGGTGGGAGATGTAGGGAGAAAAAGAGAGGGGGAAGGGCAGAAGAGAAAGATGGAGATGGAGGGACAGGGAGAGAGATACAGAGAAGAGAGGAAGAGAGATGGGGAGAGGGAGGGAGGCAAAAGGACAAAAAGAGAGATAGAGAAAGATAGGGAGAAAGACAAAAAGAGAGAGAAAGGGATGAGGACAGAGAGGGGAAGAGAGAGGGAGTGAAAAAATAGAGAGGAGAGGAAAAGAAGATGGGTAAGAGAGAGAGAGAGATAGAGAGAGAGAGAGAAGAGAGGAGAGAGAGAGAGATGAGGACAGAGAGGGGAAGAGAGAGGGAGTGAAAAAATAGAGAGGAGAGAAAAAGAAGATGGATAAGAGAGAGAGAGAGAGAGAGAGAGAGAGAAGAGAGGAGAGAGAGAGATACAGAGAAGAGAGGAAGAGAGATGGGGAGAGGGAGGGAGGCAAAGGACAAAAAGAGAGATAGAGAAAGATAGGGAGAAAGACAAAAAGAGAGAGAAAGGGATGAGGACAGAGAGGGGAAGAGAGAGGGAGTGAAAAAATAGAGAGGAGAGGAAAAGAAGATGGGTAAGAGAGAGAGAGATAGAGAGAGAGAGAGAAGAGAGGAGAGAGAGAGAGATGAGGACAGAGAGGGGAAGAGAGAGGGAGTGAAAAAATAGAGAGGAGAGAAAAAGAAGATGGATAAGAGAGAGAGAGAGAGAGAGAGAAGAGAGGAGAGAGAGAGATACAGAGAAGAGAGGAAGAGAGATGGGGAGAGGGAGGGAGGCAAAGGACAAAAAGAGAGATAGAGAAAGATAGGGAGAGAGAGAGAGAGAGAGAGAGAGAGAGAGAGAGAGAGAGAGAGAGAGAGAGAGATGGGAAGAGAGAGGGAGTGAAAAAATAGAGAGGAGAGAAAAAGAAGATGGATGAGAGAGAGAGAGAGAGAGAGAGAGAGAGAGAGAGAGAGAGAGAGAGAAGAGAGGAGAGAGAGATACAGAGAAGAGAGGAAGAGAGATGGGGAGAGGGAGGGAGGCAAAAGGACAAAAAGAGAGATAGAGAAAGATAGGGAGAGAGAGAGAGAGAGAGAGAGAGAGAGAGAGAGAGGTGAGGACAGAGAGGGGAAGAGAGAGGGAGTAAAAAAATAGAGAGTAGAGAAAATGAAGATGGATAAGAGAGAGAGAGAGAGAGAGAGAGAGAGAGAGAGAGAGAGAGAAGAGAGGAAGAGAGATGGTGAGAGGGAGGGAGGCAAAAGGACAAAAAGAAAGAGAGATAAAGAAATGTAGGGAGAGAGAGAGAGAGAGAGAGAGAGAGATGGGGAAGAAAGAGGGAGTGAAAAAGTGAAAAAATGGAGAGGAGAGAAAAAGAAGATGGATAAAAGAAGGAGAGAGAGAGAGGGAGAGAGAGAGAGAAAGAGAAAGAGTTATAACTGAACTACCCTCTCACGGGGAATTTTCTAAATTACTCTCACACACAGACAGCCTGTCAATTCCCAAAGCAGATCCTGGCTCTCAGTTACAGAGACCTGCTTTCATTAAGGTCCAATATCAGCACTGGCCTTTAAATCTCCCCATCTTATTTCCCCACATCTGTACTCTCATCATTTTATACTGCACTCCCTATTCACAATTACCAATCTTCCCTCATTTTTATAAAACTTCTGAACCGCAGTGAATTGCTTCTAATTAATTGAGAATGTTGCAATTCCTTGTCAATAAACCCAACAAACTGAATCAGAAGCATGCATTATAAACATAATAGAGGAAAATGATTCCATTCTGATTGCAGTTTCTGCTAATATACCTGTAAGCCATTCTTTGAAATAATTATCCAGAACTTTTAACTTGAAGGTCTTTGTGCTGATGCAAAACACTGTTCTATTGAATATAACGCTGTGACTGACCAAAAACAGCTGCTTTCCATTGTGGCTGTTCAGTATTAATTGCCCATTAGTCTGACTCACCTAAATGTGGGGTAAATCTAATTTGTGACTCTTAATTTCAGTCTTTTTTTCCCCCTCCGTTAAAGATGTACTCCAGTGGCAAATGCATGAATGATGCATGACATCATTCAGATTTTCAATAGGGTCGGCCCATGTACGGTGCAGTAATATTTAATATTCATAAATCAAAAAGTGAGCGGTGTCCTTAGAGAAATGGCTCCCCAATGTGGAGAAGTAGCTTGTAAAAGTTATACACTCACCAGCCACTTTATTAGGTACACCTATATAAATATATATATATATTTGTGTGTGTGTATGTGTGTGTGTGTGTGTAAATATGTTTTAAAAAAATTTAAAAATCAAAGACTTTTTTGAAAAAACGTGCCGAACGCAATTAGAAGTTGGATGTCACATTTAGCCTTTATGATGTAAACCCAAAATAAATTATTTACAGATGCAAATATTATCCTCCTGCATAACTGTATGAGACTCGGTTCAAAATGAATTATTTTTCTTATATATAAACATCATTTATAGTAGTGAGCAGTGTTGCTTTGTGTTTGAGCCTATTTGGGTGAAAGACAAAATCAACAGCTATTCTCAGGGACAGCACGGATGTAGCAGGATGTAGTATTGTTGTCATGTCATGAAACTTGTAATTTTGTTTAGACTGAAAACCAAGCACAGCTATAAAATCATAAGATCTGTCAGTACTCTATGTCATTACATTGCAATGTGTTTTATCAGCATCTATTGTCTGATTAAAAAGCTTTAAAAAGGTTGTTGGCACCAAGCTAGCAGTATTATTTAATCTCATTTGATGCCAATTCTGACTTCAACTCAGAAACAGGAAACAGAACAATGAATAATTCTGAATATTATCGGACCAGCCTATTAGCCTGTTAGCTCGCTGCTGACCTCGTCTTCCTTCTCCATCCTTCTGATATAATACGCTGAAATACACTAATTTAAGAAAGCACTGTAACAGCCATCAGTGTTGTTCTACTGGAAAATCTGCAATTTATGCAATCTGTCCATTTGATCAGCCCCACTATTGTAGTCCATCTGTTTCTCTGCATACTTCGTTAGCCCCCTTTTACCCTGTTCTTCAGTGGTCAGGACCCCCATTGACCCTCATAGAGCAAGTACTATTTGGGTGGTGGGTCATTCTCAGCACTGCAGTAACACTGATGTGGTGCTGGTGTGTTAGTTTGTGTTGCGCTGGTCAATATAACATTGCTTTCATAACAAAACCATTTGCATTGCTTTCATGATGAATGGACCAATAGTCCAGAATCATTTGCAATTCTCTTTGCATTAATTTACATTAAAGATATGTTATTATTATTACTTTACAGATATGAGGTTTTGTTACAACATAGCATTTGTGCAAGTCCATAGTTCCACATTCTCACTGACTGCACATTACTTGGACCTGAAAATGTTGCCGTGAAAGAAATGCATTTAGTCCGACACCTGCATTTCTCTCACATCACTACCCAGCGGTACATCCTTAAGCAAGCATGCCTCTAAAATCTGCATTCACCCTTTACGCGACTTATGATGGATGTAGGAGAGGATTTCCTCTTGCCTGGGCTGAGTTCTGTTCGGAGCCGAGCGCCATTCTGTGGTCTCAATTTCCCCACGCACTCTGCCATGCACTGCTCGAAGCAAGTGGGATGACATGGCTAATAGAGATGAGTTCTTCAGTAATTCTTTTGGGGGGTGAGGGGTGTTGAATGACAGCTGGCACCGTCTACTTCTCTGCCAGAAAAATATGCAGGGCCAACGGCAGCTCAAGGTCCTTCCAGCTTTGGAGAGAAAGTCAATTGCAAAGTAACTTAACCATTCCCTTTAGCAGGCTCACCTGAGGGTTTTCTGACTGAAGTATATATCCAGGCCAGAGCCACAACGGCCACCTGTCTGAATGTGATGAAATCAATCAAAGTCCACCGGTGGCTGCCATCCCCAGATCGAAAGTCCCCCTGACCATCAATCAGAGCCCAGGCCCCTGACAGCTTTTTTGAGTGGCATCTGGCGCCTCTGCACACTTTTATAAGCATCAAGGCTATAGCTGGCCAGCTTATGGCCCAGGCCTATCCTCTGCTGACCTAAGGCACAGCTAATTTGGCATCGCTGGGCAACCTTGACATCAATCACTTGAGAACAACCAATTAGCCTCTCAGCCTTGGCTCTCCCCAGGCCCCATTAAGCCCTAGCAGAGGAGCGCTGTGCCAATCAGTAACAATAGGTTTCAGTCAAATATGTCCGAGAGGTATCTAAACAAAGTTGTGGAATCCATACAGAAACATCTGTGTCATTCATCCACTCATTCTCTTCAAAGCAATTCAGTTATCATAACTTAATTTCATCTCCCCACCCCAGTGCAGGCTGAGGTTTCTTACTGAAACTAAGTACCTCTATAGAGAATGCACTTCTGCACATCATTTGCCCTTCAGAAAACCTTTTTATGACCTTAAGTTTGATATTTGTTCATGCCACTAACTACAAAATGATGCACAGCTTAGAAGGTCTTTTGTAGATATGAGGTTTTGTTATTAGTATCAAGCATAGTATGGGCAGAAGTGATACAGACAAACCAATCACATTAACAGTTTTTCTACTGTCATTCTAAGCAGGAGTCCAGACTATACTTCATTGCATCAGTTTTCATGTGATTACTACTGACGTTTATTTGTGGTCTCAAAAAAGTGCCATTTAGAGATGCAAGCAAAACAAATTGAGGTCACCTTCATCAAAAGACTGTAAATTAGCTCTTAGCTCTCTTTATCTCCCCCTCGTTGATTTGAGAGAGACAATTCAATTAGCTGTTTAATGCCACTTAATTTATGCTGTCACTTTAATGTTTACACAGTTGGAGGAGTGTCTGCCATTATTGTGCAAATCATCATATCTAGCTCAGGAGCTCTCCGAGGAATTTTCTGTTGGTACCTGCCAAACAGTGCCAAGTGGGAATGAAAAGCTCACCTCTGAATCATCTCTCTTTGATTGGAAGAGAAACCACTGAGTGAATTCGGCTCAGACATGGCAAACCATCTGTACCGCTCTCGCTGAGTTTTGCCTCGGCTCAACGTGACAGCTCAGATCATGCGCATCTTTGATGGTTTCATCAAAAAGAGCTTAGCTCCTCATTTTAAACTGCCCACCCCACAAATATCCTTGTATTAAAAGTATCTTGATATTAGCTCAGCTAAAGATATATTGACTCTGTCATCACATTATGTTAACACCCTGTACTTCCACTTTCGGTTTTTATTTTACTTTTATTAAATAAATTTTATTAAATAAAACCTGAATAGTCCAGTGGAAATGATCCATCTTTATTTGCATGATTACTAAACTCACCAACCACTTTGTAAAACGTTGGACCCCCCTTTGCCTTCAGAACTGCCTTAATTCTTGGTGCCACACTTTCAACAAGGTGTTGGAAACGTTCCTCAGAGATGTTGGTTGGTTATTTGAGTTCCTGTTGCCTTTCTATCATCTGGAACCAGTCTGCCCATTCTCCTCTGACCTCTCACATCAACAAGGCATTTTCGTCCACACAACTGACCGCTCACTGGATATTTCCTCTTTTTTGGACCGTTCTCTGTAAACCCTAGAGATGTTTGTGCGTGAAAATCCCAGTAGATCAGCAGTTTCTGAAATACTCAGACCAGCCCGTCTGGCACCAACAACCACACCACGTTCAAAGTCCCTTAAATCCCCTTTCTTCCCCATTCTGATGCTCGGTCTGCACTTCAGCAAGTTGTCTTGACCACCTCTACATGCCTAAATGCAGTGAGTTGTGGCCATGCGATTGGCTGACCAGCCATTTGTGTTAAAAAGCAATTGAACAATCTTACCTAATACCCAATACCTAATAACAATCTGTGGCATCCATATGCAAGGCATGTGTGCACACAAAGAGTGTCAGAATTTGGTACAGCACTGTTATCTAAAGAGACTGTCCTTTTTCACAGTGAACTTTTGCTCAACTTTTAGCTCACAATAAGTCTTACTGTCAGTAAACTACATCAATACATCTGCGTGACTGTAGTGAACATGTGGATGGGGTTTAAGCGGGTTGAGAGAAGTTTTGGGTGTGTAGTTACAGAAAAGATTTGAGAGACTACTAACTATTAGTGTTTGCTAGGTCCATTGCTACAATAAAGAATCATAATTCGGACCGCACATGTCTCGGCTGATTGGCTGATGAGCATATCTGACATCTGGGGCAAGTGGGAAATTGTGTACATTGTATTTTTTTTATTATTTATTTATTTATTTACTTACTTACTTCAATTTTATTCAACCATTCCTAAAAATGGCAAAATACCTGTTGCTTATGAATTTTGTTTGGGTTAGGGTTAGGTTTAGGTTTTGGGTAGAAATTAAGGTTAGGGCTAGATTCAAGTTTAAGGTTATATTTAATAAAATCTGTTGCTTGCATTCAACTTAATGTTCAGTTGCATTTACTGTATATTTAGTTAAATGTTACCTACAAGTAAGGTGAGCATCTACAAAACGTCTACAGTGGACTCTCAAAATAAAGTATTGCCAAAAATCACAACGTGTAAGAGATACTACCTTATTTAAAATTCTATGTCTCATATTTCTGGTTGTTTGACTTGAGAATATTATTCATGTGTACAGTGCAGAGATCTTTCCAAGAAATAAGTGTGGGGTTCACTGTAAAGTGATCAGATTACTCTTGACTTGACTTCAATTAAAAGAAAGAAGGAGATGGGTGATTTTCCAGTAGTGTTGAAGGTTGAGTGTCACAGTCTGCTTTTTTGTTTGTTTGTTTGTTTGTTTGTTTGCTCGCTTTACCACATCAGTGTGTGCTTCTTTAATTAGTCTATTTCTGGACCCAATCAGAAGCCAGGATGTAAATACTTAATAAACAAAGAATATACCATATAAATAAAAATAACGTTTGGCCACTCCTTATTAACGCATGGGAACGAGATCCTAATGCATGGCCATGATTTAGTAAGGTGTGACATTTGAATCCTATCAGTGTCAGCAAATCTTGGTATCAGACAGATGCTTACATTTGGCCCATATTTCAAGTTGATATTTGATGACTGTTTAGGTCACTAAAGCCAATGTATTTGCTTTTTCTTCATTTTAAAGCATTTATAACCCTCTATAAATAAGTGTGCCATTTCTTTGTTAATGCTAATGCAGGTGGATTTAGTCCCAGTTTGCACATTTTTATAAATTATTTATGTTTCGGCATTAGCATTGACAGACTTGTGCTTGACAATATCATATATCAGCAAAATTCATAGTTTGGTGCTTCCCAATAAAGTATGTCATTTATCATTTGCCTCCTCCTGGATCTTCTCAAAATCCTTGAAATAGTGAACGCTAATATTTTAATACATTTAAAATGCCTTCTAGTGCCTAGAAAGTATTTCAAGATGTTATTACACCAAACAAGTTATTACTAAATGCAATGACAGAAATTATGACTGACAGTGATCATTTTGTACGAACAGAAATGTCTGTAAACAGGTTGAAAAACCTTCTCATCATGAGAAATATTAGACTGTTTAGACACTGCCTACACTTTTACTTGCCTATTTAGCATTGCTAATACTCAATCTGAATATTTGCCTCTTCACTTCAAATTTTCAAATTTGACACGGTGCTTTCCCCCAGACGACTTGCAGGGAAGTCCTGTGGATTTGGGGTGGGGATTAGTCTCTCCTATAATGCGGCTGAGCATCTCCGTGTGCTTTTAAGAAGCACAGCGGTGGCCTGAGGCTGAGCGTGGACATTACCTCCTGTCTGCTCTCTCCCCTCACTCTCTTGGCGAAAGGACCATGCTCACTTGCTCGCTTAGTGGCCAAAGCAAGCAGAAAGGAGATTACTGCTCGCCACGCAAGACCTTCATCTACGAAAAACCTTAAAGACCCTCGACTGGGGATAAGAGGGTGGCAGGTGGGGGGTGTTGAAGGAAAGAAAGTGTCCGAATATCAAAATACAGGCCACGAGAAAGGGCCTGGAATGAAAAAAAGATTAGGAATCATAGCCTGGAGTGACACCTCAGGACTTGTCGATCTCCAGCTGGCCTGCTAATGACCTTCTGCAAAGAAAAGCCCCCCCAGACCCCACCTTCCACCCTCCCAGCAGAGCCACTCATGTGTCAGATAACTGTATTTCAGCATTCTCTTTCACAAAAGAAGCAAAAAGAGCCACAAGAACCCAGCTAAGAGCCTCCTGCGGAGAGAGCCACCTAGCCTCAACAGGTTTTGACAAGACAAACATTTGCACTTGGTGAGAAAGTGAAAAAAAAATGAATGAACAAGCAGAAAACGGCACTGCTCACACCCAACCTGCTCCAGTGATGGCCTTGGATCATAATAGACTGGAGGTGGAGGGTGGGTGGGGGGTTGGGGGGTGATGTGGCTTTTTAATGCGGCAGACAGTTATTTATAGCATCCTGAGCTGCAGCTCTGCAGGAAAAATTAGACTTCCCCACGATTTATCAGGAGCCTCATTAGACAAGGGATCAGCTCCCAGGCAGGGGCAAAACAGCACAGGCGACATTAACTGTGTTCCAATAGGGAGTCCTCGCACTTTTATTTTTCCAAAGATGAACTATTAGAAGTCAAACGTGGTAGTTGTTAATTGTTTCTATACTGTTTAAATGTTATTATATAAGTACATATTTAATCATGAGTCACACGACGGATTACATTTATATTCGACTGATAGTCTGTCTTGTCAGCTTTGTGTCTGCACTTCCTATGTTTTTCCTTTCTGCAAAGCAACAACTCTGCACAACAATAGCCTTTCGTCAAATTCAAAGTAGGTCAGACAAAGGAGAAGAGATTGCTGGACATATTTGTGAGCTTTCTTTATTAGAGTCCATTTCCAAAGAGGAATCCACAAAGACACACACACACACACACAAACACACACACACACACACACAACAGACTATATAAAGACTGAACTTGAAACACCTGAGCAACATAGCGACTAAAAGTGGTTATAGACTAAATGCAGGTGAGGAAAATGATGAGTGGGCAGCACTAGAGAGAGGAAAGAGGGGCAAGACTGGGGAGGAGTGGAACATGGCCAGGGGAACGATGACAGAATGCAAATGTGTGATTTATTGAAAGTTTAAAATCTGCACTTTGTACAGAATTTCTTAGGTTGTTTCAAAGAGTGAAAACATCACAATGTGCTTTTTTCATCATTTTGACTTCTGCAGGTGTTAACAATACCTTTAGTTTCTATCACTGGTTATTTTCAACGCTAGCAGGGGTAGAACTCGTACTGTACTGTCCCTGAAACACTGGCAATATGAGATGACTTTAAAGTTTAAGTAAGTCAGGCTTTTACGCTCGGCTGGTTAAATGTGCTACAGAATAACTCTCTTTTGTAGATCTCTAGAGATTTGTTACCAATTCTGCATTTCCCAGTTTATCTACATTCTCTCCACAATGCTGTACAATTTTTGTCCTCTGTAAGGCCTTATAGGATATGTTTATATTATATATAATATTTATTGGCCCGCATGTGATTTTTTTCTGAGCAATTGTGAACACTCGTGCTTTTAAAACAGATTTGAGCCACTTGATTACGCACTACTAAAGGTGATACGTATTTAGTATAAGGCCATTAAATCTTAATGAGAACGATTAGACCAACCTAAACATCTTAATTTTAGACTCAGGACTTGACTTGGATTTGCATGAACATGTCAGGGTTGTTTACACACACATATTATATGTGACCCATCAGTACCCATCTACCATCATTTTTATAGTAGAAATGCACTACATGGAATGTGAATACTACAGTGAATGCATACAGTCTGTGAATACAAGCCTTACTGTCTCGAGGTGTTCAGGCCATTCCAACACATTTCTGTGTCCAAAGTATTGTGTAAGAATGCACATGCATGACTGAAAGCGTGCTCTGACGCTATTCAAACCCTGCTGGATTTATCTTGTAACACCCTCTGGATTTTGCTGTTAGTGCAAATAACCTCCATGACAGCAGTTTCAGACCAGATGCATGTAGCAATTTACAAAGCTGAGGAATAACATTTAGGATGTGTCATCAGGCCAAGTATAGGCTGAGTAATAAAGAAACATAGCCTTGTGAGGCTGTTAAACATGGCAAGTCTGTGACTTGGTTTAATCTCCTCATAATCATCCTCTATGCTCTGCTGATAAGAACATATTGAAGCAAAATGTCCTGCAAATGTTATGGCAAAACAACATATCACAGAAAAAGCAGCCATGGGAATTTGTACGCAAGCATTATGTTATATTGTGTCTGTTACTATGTTATTGTGTGGTGCAAGGCTGTTTCTTGTTATAAGCAATGTATGCACATCCTAGGGCCCCCAAGCCTGAATATGTAGTATGTTTCTTTTCTGTTCTTTTATTTTCTTTCTTAAAATATCTCTTCTTCTAATCATGATTTTGGCCGAAAATCAGTCTGTGCACTGGAGACGTGACTTTGCTTCCAAGCACCAAGAAAGCAGAAATGGGGGCACATGCCACTTTACCAAAACATTACCAAATGTCCTTGCAGTGACTGTTTCAATATTGCCAATTTTACCTCATTTTGAGTATAATTTGAAAACATTAGTCAGTGCATAATTAACAAATATAACTTAAACAGTCATAAACAGTCATATTTTTGTCAATTGCAGACAAAAATATGTTTTGGTAGTGATAATTTGCTAAGGTTACATGCTGATTGTCAGACTTTAGGACACATTCTGGCCATGAGGGACAGGGATGCAATCTCATTCCCTGCTCATTAATGAATTCATGAATCGAACTGATCATCCAACATGACCTCGCAAATGCTTAATGCAATCAAATCCTCACAGCAATGTTCCTTCTCAAAAAAGAAAAGGATGTTGCTGCAGAAATTATATAGATATACACCCTCACCGGCCACTTTATTAGGTGTTCAATTGCTTGTTAACACAAATAGCTAATCAGCCAATCACATGGCCGCAACTCAGTGCATTTGGGCATGTAGAGGTGGTCAAGACAACTTGCTGAAGTGCAGACCGAGCATCAGAATGGAGAAGAAAGGGGATTTAAGTGGCTTTGAACGTGGCGTGGTTGTTGGTGCCAGACGGGCTGGTCTGAGTATTTCAGAAACTGCTGATCTACTGGGATTTTCACACACAACCATCTCTAGGGTTTACAGAGAACGGTCCGAAAAAGAGGAAATATCCAGTGAGCGGTCAGTTGTGTGGACGAAAATGCCTTGTTGATGTGAGAGGTCAGAGGAGAATGGGCAGACTGGTTCCAGATGATAGAAAGGTAACAGGAACTCAAATAACCAACCAGAATCTCTGAGGAACGTTTCCAACACCTTGTTGAAAGTGTGCCACGAATAATTAAGGCAGTTCTGAAAGAAAAAGGGGGTCCAGCCTTTTACTAGCAAGATGTACCTAATAAAGTGGCTGGTGAGTGTATATACTCTGAAAGGATATATTTCATCTATAAATATGACAGCATTGTGAAATTGCATTAAGAGATAGAGCAAAAGGCAGAAATGGCTGTGGTTTGCCTCGGCACTGACAGATAAAGCAGATAAACAGATTCAAACCCAAATCAGAAATGTATGTGATGATGTTTTATCTAAAATTCTTATTTAGTAAAATGTTCCAGCAGCTACTCTACCTACTTTGTAAAGTTAATGCAACGAATAGTGCATATATTTTTCCTTTGAGAGGCTAATGGCCATGTAATGTTATGAACCCTGACTGTGCTGTCCATGCCGTGACTCCTGGACAAATGTGACATGGCAGGCATGCAATGTGATCTGAGTGGTAAGCAAGCTGTTTCAGACAGAGATGTCTGGCTGGACTGTAATTAGGACTGACAGGTACAGGAGATGTTTTGGACCCAGCCACACCTTTAGCCCCAAGAGGTGCTAACACTTCTACTAATAGCCTGACTCCTCTCATCAAAGCAAATGAAAAAGTCTTGTCTCTCTGCTTCTGTGCTAAGAAGACTGATGATGACGATGATGACACTGAACTCCAGTCCAGTTTAGCCAGCTTTGTTTGCTCATGGCAAGCCGTCAGCTAATGCTGAAGATGTGAAGGTTGAAGGTAACTCATCTTTATAATAACAACACTAACTTCACACTTTGTATAGTATTGAATACACAATGCCAACACATTACAAAAGACACACTGTTCCCTAAGATTTGACTTCCTAATGTATCAAACACCATTGAGATGCTGCAGATCTGCTTAATATCCTGTTTGGTAGGCTTCTCTGGTGTTTAATGTGAGGTGGCTCTATTGGTCAGTAACTCTGGGCATTGTAATCCAGATGCAAAGATGAGTTCAGTTTGGACTGTTATTATGAGGATGTGGTGATGATTGAAAATATGAAATCTTGTGGAAAAAACATTCATGAATGTGAGACTGCAGGAAAAACGGGAAAAACAAACAAGTAAAAAAAAAATAAAACAATATACAATAAACCACAAATACACAAAAATGAGAAAACATTGACAATCACCAGCTATTCCTGCTAGAAAAACCAACATGCTGTGTTTTGGATGCTGATGTGCTTGTCAGCAGCAGTGGAAGAACATATGCTGGATGCCAGTATAAACCGCATGTGCTTTTTTTTTTTCCCGGCAGGAATGCCAAGCCCTACACTTAGTTCTATTCTGGACACTAGAGTGGAGCTGTTTGCAGTGCAACTGCTAGTTTAGCTATCAAACTAACAGCTCCACACACCACAAGAAAACCGATGCTCCACTGACACAAGTTTAAAGGATAACAGCTAAAAAGAAACACAGTTGAGCGACTGGGGTCTGTTGTTGGAGTGACGGCTGAACCTGTTCTGTGGTGTGTAGCTTGTTAACTGAACTAGCACTAGTGCCACAAGATATGTCAGTGTACTTTCCTAGTTAGTAACGGTGATTTCACATTTACTCAATAAAACAATTAAAATTATACTCATTTATTTTTTACTAAATCAAAATCATGCTCAGTTTATATCTTTGGCAGTTTATTATATGAATAGGATTCATCACAATTTTAAAATACCATTGTGATATTCAAGTACTACTGATTACTGTATCACTGTTATGCTTGTCGACCGTATTTGACCTTACACTCACCGGCCACTTTATGAGGTACTGCTTGTTAACACAAATAGCTAATCAGCCAATCACATGGCTGCTCAGTGCATTTAGGAATGTAGAGGTGGTCAAGACAACTTGCTGAAGTGCAGACCGAGCATCAGAATGGGGAAGAAAGGGGATTTAAGTGACTTTGAACGTGGCGTGGTTGTTGGTGCCAGATGGGCTGGTCTGAGTATTTCAGAAACTGCTGATCTACTGGGATTTTCACACACAACCATCTCTAGGGTTTACAGAGAACGGCCAGAAAAAGAGGAAATATCCAGTGAGCGGTCAGTTGTGTGGACGAAAATGCCTTGTTGATGTGAGGGGTCAGAGGAGAATGGGCAGACTGGTTCCAGATGATAGAAAAGCAACAGGAACTCAAATAACCAACCAGAATCTCTGAGCAACGTTTCCAACAGCTTGTTCAAAGTGTGCCTCAAAGAATTAAGGCAGTTCTGAAGGCAAAAGGGGTTCCAACCTTTTACTAGCACTGTACCTAATAAAGTGGCCGGTGAGTGTAGTTTTAAGAATTGGTGTGATCTGATTAGCATATCATGTGCATTTACCACAGCAGATACTCTAACCCAAGCTGGAAATGCAACAGACTCAGATGCCACAAATACAGGCACAGTATGACTAAATGACCTCTTCCCTGTTCCTTGCAATCTTTAATTTAATACAGGCTTCAATCAACAGAGACAAAGATGGGGATTGGCAGGGGTCTGTATGAAAGCAAGAGGCAGCAAGAACTGGCCGGTGTCAAACATGCAGCAGGGCCTGGAGGATCGATAGCAGCTCTTGATCTGCAATTGATGAAAAGCTTCTGTTCTTTGCTCTCAGATAATCTCATGGCCTGATTTATCTTTGCAGGCAATGTTTTACAGAACATGTACCATTGATTTTGCTTTCCCTCCTCTCTCCAAATCCACCTCCATCCATCCCTTGCTCTCACTCACTTTCTGCCTCTCTTTCTCCATTCTCAACTGTTGTGTTTCATCTTTATCACCTCTGCAGGTCACAATGCTACTTTCCTCTTTTCCAATACCAAGCAATACAGCATATCAAAATACTGATACCGATTTTTAAATGCACCTCTAAACATGATCAAATACAAATGGTCCACTCCCCTACAGTGTGAAATACACAGCTAACAACACGACATCCTAGTTATCCACCTGGTTAAATTACATGTTTGGTTGATTTTCTAATTGAAAATAAAAATAATAAATTAAATGAAATATAAATATAGCATTTTCTTCAACTACTTTTTATTTAACATATTTGATTCCAGTATTTATACAGTATATTGGACAAAATAAACCATCTCTATCATTGAGAACACCATGTACTCTAGAGTAGGGCTAGACTTCATTTCTGACCAGGAAGCTCACCCTCTATATCTAAAAGTACTCCCCTTTCTAATCAGTGAACCTATTGCATCATTCAATCACATACATACTGCTTGCATAATTTGTATAGAAAAGTGTTGTCAATCAGTCAATCACAAGCCTAAGGTCAACATCAATCAATCAACCTTTATTTAGTCTCGGAGAACACTGAGGGTGCCCCATTTACAGTGATGCTGAGTTAGTACAGAGGAAGTGTGAGAACATATCAGATTACCAGATAGATTTCTAAGCAGGATTGAATCAGAGTTGTTTGTCCTCCACTACATGATATTTCTATTCGCTTCTTCTCCCAGCAACTATTTTCTCTTTAACTGCCTCTCTCACTTGTACTTTATTCTGCTTAGCTTTACTCACTGTACTGTTGCGTACTGTAGTTGCACAGCCGTTAGCGTAATCAAAAAGAATGTGCTTAGAGCTTCAAGATCAATCCCTCTTACACTAGAGAGTCTGCAAAAAGAGAAAAGCTGTGAAAGTAATATGGATAAACTTCACTGTAGAATTTCAGCAAGGAGAGCGAAACGGAAGAGATGTCTGAAGATGGCTCGGCTTCTAAACAGCATTTTGCATTAGTAGCCTATATTTTTTGTACTGTGATGGATGGCAGTAGAAAATCCAAATGGCTCAAATGTCTCCAAAAAAATCCACCCTATATGAACAAAATCCTTTTGTTTGTAGCATGAGTTTTCACCTTAGAAGATGATGTTTTTCTGCTCTGGCTTAACTGTATCCATGTTCATCAGAAGTTTTCGAAAACTCCAACTGCTGCCAAAGAAACTCTCCCCTTCACATTTATATAATGGATTCTTCATGGCCTCTTCACGCAGCTTGCTTACGGCAGCAAACGGCACATCAATGCTTTATGCACCTCATCCTCATAACTGTGTAATGGATTTAAATACTTTTTTTGCGAGCAAAGAACTGAAATAGCGTGATGGTAAAGCAGTGGATACTACATGGACCCAATTTAATTAGGTGTTACATATTGTTACATTTCATGAGAGCAATCAAATTGTTTAAAGAGTCTTGTCAGAATCTGCAGAACAGTAATAGTTTTGTTATTTACATGGGTGGGAGCCACAGAGCTTTTGAACTGCTTCACCATGAAACACCACCACAGGGTATAATTTTCAGAACACTTTGAAGTATTTTTTTTTCCTGGAAACTGTTTTTTCTTCTCACTTTTTGTTGCTCTTTGGCATCCATTCTCAGGTTGTCTGTCAACTATTTCGCAGTGCTCTGAAATTCAACATTTCCAAGTCACCCAACATCTATTTTTCCTACTCTTGAATAGCATGTACTGTCATGTACCAATCTGTATTTAGGCCTATTTACATTTTCAACTGCCTAATGTGTTATTAATATTTAATGCACTTTCAGAATGAACACAGTTTCATTTTCAACAAAAGCCTGCTATGCTGGTTTCTATGTTCTACAGGACTGTAATAAATGATGACACTTAGAAAGGCCTTATGACAAACAAAGATTAGAAAAGCTGCATTAAGGAGCCAATTAAATGAATCCCCTACAGATTGCAAGGGCATTTAAACTTTTTTTTCTAGCAAAAAAATCATATCTGAAAACAATATTTAAGTATCAATAATAACGTAACTCTGCGTGTACAAAACTGCATGAACACACAACTCATTTTCATTCCGCAACCGACGCCCTCTGTGTACAAAGTTCTCAGTTAGCTTTCTCTGCTCTGAGGTAAAAAAAAAAAAAAGTTTGCTGTCATCGTAGTTACATAACCAACCAACATCTCTGAGGAATGTTTCCAACTCCTTGTTGAAAGTGTGCCATGAAGAATTAAGGCAGTTCTGAAGGCAAAAGGGGGTCCAGCCTTTTAGTAGCAAGGTGTACCTAATAAAGTGGCCGGCGAGTGTGTATACATATATTTTATGTTTTTTTTTTTACGACTTTATAAGCTGAATTTTAGGCTGAAAGATGAGTTACAGAAAACCAGAAGTGCTGGTGGCCGATACTGGGGGACCCCATCATTCTAGTGATACTAGTGTGAAAGTTAACAAAAAAGTTATAATTGAAAAAACTGTTTTCTCATCATGTCAAATGACTCTTGGACATTAATCTACACCTGTATCTCCCCCCCAAAAATTGATTTGCATCAGTAAAGTGCTTTCATTTATTTACAGTTAGCTGAGATTCCTGATGTTTTGAATTGAGGTGGCCGATAACAGGGGTACCTATTTTCTCTAGCAAGGAAATGATCTTAATCTTGTTGAGCAGCATTTGGTTAAATTGAATGAGCCCACTTTATGAAATAGTATACGAGATGAACTATTGTTGATTTATTATTTTTTGTTGCATAATATTTGGAGAGTTAGACTGCATGTGCAAAGTGCCATCATTAGGAGTAATCCAGTACTCAAAGTCATCACAGACAAGCTGCAATAGTTCACAAAACCAGAAAAACAAGCTTCAAAAGGTTCAAAGCAAAAAGAAAGCAATACGTGCACATACACAGTGGCAGAGGGGAGAGCCCGTGACAGTTTCTTTGGATCCCTTTCATTGTCATATTAAACTGAAGTGAAAGTCCAGGCTATGATGACAGAGTCCAGGATATCTGGGGTAATTTGGGAAGATTACACAGGTACTTTATCCTCTATGATGCCACCAGTCAAATCCCTTCCAAATGACATTATCAGACCTCCTCTAGTAGAACTAATCCAACTTGAATATGGCTTAATTTGACTGATTTTCACTGAGATCTGTGAATTTCATTCAGTACGAATCTAAAATGTATGTAGTTTTTACAAGTGAGCCGAGTTATAATTCCAAAGGAAACGACTTTCTAAAATTCACAGAACCTGAAGCTCCTTTGGTGATAGTAATTCTTTTCAAACTGACCTCATGCAAACAAAATAATAACAATATTGATAACAGAGAACGACATAAATGGAACACAAGGATAATCACTGAAATGGAGTTGGACTTGGCCCAGTTCCTTTATATCCTCAAGCTCAAAACAGGTCTACTGCAATCTGCAACATTTTTGGCGATGGCCTAATTAGAAGGAGAAACAGAAATGTCTTGGAAATACCTCCAGCTAAGGAATGTGATGGTTTTGCGGGAGTCATTGAGTTATGAGTCCACTTTACTGAACTGGTTAGTTAACTTTTGTTGTTTGATTGGACATTTGATTTTAAAAATCTGAATGCTGATAAGAAGGTCCAAGCTATGATCTTTCAATCCAGGATATCTGGGAGAATGGAAAACTCCAATTCATTCTGTATGGCTAGTCAAATGTCTTACAAATGACATGATCTGATCTTCTCTGGTAAAACAAATCTAGATTTAATAGGGCGTTAGACATAATGATGATGAGTAAACAAGCAACACTATATATCTTTATGTTGTAGACACCTGCTTATCCAGCATTTCCTCTGAAATCAAGGGTATTATGAAGGAGTTTGTCTCCTCTTTACTGCAATTACGGCTTCTACTCTTCTGGGAAGGCTTTGCACCAGACGTTGCAACGTTGCTCTGATGTTTTGAATGGATTCAGACACAAAAGCATTGATAAGGTCAGGTACTGATATTGGATGATTAATTCTTGATCACAAATGCCAACTCATCCCAAAGGTATTGGATGGAGCCTCAGAGAATGCAGAGTAATCCATCTAGAGTATTCTTTATTATTATTGAAGGTAATTTTCATTGAAGGTAAGTCTCATTATTTTTACCACTATTACTGTTGCCTCTATTTTATTCTTTTGCACTTTTGCAAATGCACAGAAAACACAGAAAAAAGTATGCTGAACCTGATATTGTGACAAATTTAGGCTCGCCCATAATGCCAGAGGCTACTACAATTTTGGCAGAAGAAATTACCAATATTAAAGCACATTTGATGCAATAATTCCAGAATTCCATTATACATGTGATGGCTTACTTGTCTATGGCTCATGCTTGTGACCAAATCACGGAATAACATGATGCCATTCATGATAACACACAACTTTGACTGCTCTGTTGCTATGATGGCACTGTTGGAAGAACTTTAAAAGATTACTCCACCTATTTCTATACATGTTTATTATATAGAGTGATACTACCAATAAAAGATTCTCACCACTGGTAAATGATAGTGATTCAACCAAAGAAGCAAGTACAGTGGGCTGAAAAACTCGGCAAACTTGTTTAGTAAAAATGTTATAATGTCTAGAAAACAGGTTGAATGACATTGTAATATTATTACATGACAAATCTGAGATGCTTTCCCTTGCCAAGACATCATTTCATCATCATACCATCTACAGTATGTTGCATGTGAAAACAAATACTACCCTTTTTGCTTGCTCTGTTACAATGTCCATCATGCCACTGGTCAACTGCTGTCAATCTCTATTTAACTCAAATAGCCCTTCCTGGAAAACATGTCAAACATCCAAAGGCACATCCAAAGGCTCAACTGACCTGTCACTTTGCACATCTTCCAAAGCAGGCTTCATAAGAAATGACACTCATTCGTAACTACACCCCTTGGATAGGGGAAATCCAGTAACCAAGGTAACCGATATGGCTCCTGCTACCTCCAAGGCAGCACTTGATGATCTCTATGGCATTGTCTGAGCTGGCACTGTTGCTCTTTCAGCTGCCAAGAGGAATCCGTTTACTGAAAAGCCAGCCAGAGAGGCTCCCTTGAGCGGGCTTGCTACAAAAACTTTAAATCCCCCACCAAAACTGAAGAACAAAAAGCTGACGAAGAGACGCAGGAAGTGGGATTCCTGCCCATTTTCTTTCTTTCTTACTCCTTTTTTCTTATGTTGTGAGTGCCACAGCTTGAGTGTTAGCCTGGATGACGCTGCCTAGTCTTTCATTTTAGATTTTAACGCTAGCCGGGCTGAGCAAGGCCAAAGGTAATAATGGCCCTGATGTCTCTGGGGGTGTTTGGAAACAGAGTAAATGAGTGATGCCCTAAAGTAGCCAGGTTGGAGTTTTTGCTTTACCCTACCGGGAGAGAGCAGGGATTGGACTTATCTGACTTTGACAGTAGTGGCCTCAGGCACTTAGGCCTCAGAAGTGCATGGTGAACATTGCATGACACATTTTGGGGAGCTTACCATGTTAGAGACTCTAACCTTATGAAATTGTATACAGGCATGGAAACCTGAAAGAATTAAATGCAATGGGAGATTACATTTTCCTAGCTCATAGTGCATAGTTAATCATTCTAATAGACGTTTTCCTCGGGTAATGACAAGTTATTCTTTTTTCAGGAGATATTTGGTAACTTAATCCACTAAGGTCAAAGGAAAATAAGTAAAAACATAAAATATACAGAAAGTGGGACAGTTCAAGACCTGACACACGACCAAAACTGGCTCCTCTCTTGCTTCAGACCTGAAGAAATATACAGGTGTTTCCATCCATTCTTCCAACAGCAATCTTACCACAACACACAGTCACTACCATGTCTGGATCACTGCTGTGGTGCAAATAATTCTCTACCAAACTAATATCTGCTTAGTGGTGGTCCTACGATGGTTTGTTTCCATGGATAGATGGGGTAAAAATGGGGGTTGATCGATTGTGCAGCAACAGTTGAGCTACAGTCAGTAACTATGAACCTGCAAAGTGCACCTATTTTGCAGAGAGTTCTAAATGAGTATCCAATAAACTGGTAACTCAACAAACATTAACTTTTGAAGGAATTTCATGTTTTGTTGTGCCAAGGGTATTGTTTGTCTTTACAATGCATAAAAATCCAATTTTCTTTCACTTGTGAAGCACAGTTTAAATGATGGTCAAAAACCACTGTAATAAAGAGCCTCATTCAGTGGCTCTTACCGTTTCAACAGCATTGCTGTTCCTTGCCAAGAACGAAATGTCATAATAGCACATGAAGTATCTGTGCTTTCCACATCACCTCTGGAGAGGAAATATGAGGAAGTGGAGCAGAAGCTGAATTGTTTTGTCAAAGTGGTTGGCGGCACTTAAAAACGAGTGAAGTGTTTACAGCATGCAGGAGTGATTGTTCAGAGCTGAGAATAGGTTTGGACAAAGTAGGCCAGGTAATTACTCCCCTAAAACCCTCCAGACTAGGAGAGACCTTCAGGTCCACGTGAGCATTTATTTATTTATGTATTTTTTTTTTGTATTTTAAACAAATTTAATTAAAATGCAACAAAAGGACACATAATAAAAAAATATAATTTTGTCTTTCAAAAATGAAAACAGTAGGTTAATTACTAGGAAGCAAAAGTACAGTATATGGTATGTATACCATATAAATATAAATTTCTCTATAGACAAGATTTATTTGTGTCCATCAGGCTCAAAGATAATGGTGGTAGAAGTGCTTGTTTGAGCAGGAAATGAATAAATTGATTGCACACTAAAACAAAGTGAATTACAAGGGTTTTTATCCTTTTTTTAATTGCTAAATACACATGTGAAAACAAACACACCTGTCAAATTCACTTACAGTAAATGGAGAAAATATTTACAATAGGTTTCCAAAAGTCTGAGGCCACTGATGAAAATGCTTGTATTCAACATTCCTTTCTAATCAAATGCAACATTTTTCATTACACACAGTATTAACAGTTTGAATGAAAAGTTGACTCTTTGAATGTTTGCATCCCCTTTCTTCCCCATTCTGATGCTCGGCCTGCACCTCAGCAAGTTGTCTAGACCACCTCTACATGCCTAAATGCATTGAGTCGCAGCGAGGTGATTGGCTGATTAGCTACTTGTGTTAACAAGCAACTGTACCTAATAAAGCAGCTGGGGAGTGTATGCAGACTGTATGGACTGTGGAGTGAAGTACACAGCATCTATACTCTGTTGCAGGAGCTTTTATTGAAGGCAGCTGTGCACAAACCTAAGATCAAAATACACAATTCCTAGCATGGGCTAAAGTGGTATATAGCACAGTGTCATTGTGCTTCTGAAAAGTGGAAATGTGTTCTCTATCTGACAGTGTGATGGATGAATCTGAGTTTTTTTGACTGTCAGGAGATTACTACCTATCAGAATGCCTATTTTACGCAATTATATCACTGTTGTCAGAACAAAACATTGTAACTTTACAGGAGAAGGAAAAATTCTACTTTACTTTTAATGTAAGTCAATGGAACCAGAATTTTTTCAGTCATTTTGGCCCATTTCTTTTAATCCATTCATCATGAAATTTACACAGAATGTTTTGTTTACAGCACATTTTCAAAGCTCCATGAAGACATGGTTTTGTGCTGACAAACTCCAGTGGCCTGCACAGATGATTTTATTCCAAAAAGCAAGGAAAAATTAGGCTTTACATGATATGGGCCCTTTAATCTGGGTTTGGAGAAATGGACCATAATGTCTGTTTATAACCTACTAAAACTTTAACTCTTTCAGCCTTCATATCATCCCAATAAATAGTTCAGTTCCAGATATTCATTCCTTAATATAAAAGCCCAACAGTCTCCTCTTTGGAAAAGCTCCCAATATCATTTCAGTGCCAATTAATCTCAGTATTGCTGCTGAGCCATAGGCCATGGATGAAAGCTTGCACTTCCACACTATTTAGTAGACTTGTCGAGGACACTTCATAAAATTGGCAAGTGTGCAATGTTTCCACTAAAATGACCACTTTACTACATTAAACTGTGCTGTCCGTTGCAGGTGAGTAAAGGAAATGCAATGAACATGTTCATCATGTTTTATTACTGCTTACAGCTGGATCAAGTGGCCATTTAACAATTCAAATCATAGCATACTCCTCACAACACTGTCATAGCCAGTGAAACAACAGGCACCTCACCTGTTCACAGTGTTGCAAAAACAGTGACTCACTATCATCAAGCTATGCAAAGAATTAAATAGAATTAAAAGAATTAAAATAAATAATTATGATTAATCACATTGCTTTGTGTACTTCATTGTGATAATCACATTTGTCTTATTTATGCAAATTTGATCCTAAAGATTTTTTCTATTTAAAAAGCAACGCATTTTGTTATAGCTATGTCAGTCAGCAAAATAAGCTTCATCAAAATGTATCACTTTCAATAATGTAATAATATTATTTTCCTTATGTGAATGCAGAGCTCAACCTATACATTGACCTATACAGCTTGTGCATTGTTGTTACAGTGGAGGGTCTGGTGGGGAGCTGTCATATTTCACTATTGCTTTTGTTAGTTTGCTGCTCATTGATCTATGTATACATCTCCTAGTACCTGTCTAGTGTTTTCTGCTGAAGATACTAGAGGTACCACATAAAAAGCCATGTAAAAGCTGTATTTGAACGACAAGACTACTGTGGATCATACTATAGCAACAGCTGCAGCAGGGTTTTAGCCTACAGATGGTCTAAAGGATCAACTAGGAAAATGTATAAACAGCATTAAAAAACAGCGGCTTCATTAACTTGGTACATTAACATGTTATTAACAAGGTAACTCTGGCATCCATAATTTTTAAAGTGAATACCTTTAATTTTTTTCATTGAAAGATGTTTTTTTTATTGTTCTGATTGGCTGCCCTATAGTGTGCCTCAGTCCAGGCTGAAACACTCCTTGTAACTTCATGAATAGGCTTGCAAACTGCCATTGGCAAATACACTCACCGGCCACTTTATTAGGTACAGTAAAAGGTGCTAGTAAAAGTTTGGACCCCTTTCACCTTCAGAACTGCCTTAATTCTTCGTGGTGTACTTTCAACAAGGTGTTGGAAACATTCCTCAGAGGCACCAACAACCACGCCACGTTCAACGTCACTTAAATCCCCTTTCTTCCCCATTCTGATGCTCGGTCTGCACTTCAGCAAGTTGTCTTGACCACCTCTACATGCCTAAATGCATTGAGTTGCTGCCATGTGATTGGCTGACTAGCTATTTGTGTTAACAAGCAATTGAATAGCGGTACCTAATAAAGTGGCTGGTGAGTGTATATGCAAATATACTGGGTTTGATAACGTCACAAAAACTATAAAATCAAACGGAGCTGCATTTGCAGCTTAATTTCCATATATGGACTGCATGGATTGGAGAGTTAATATCATTTTTACATTGTTTCTATAATATTACTTTGATTTTAAAAAGGTTTTCCAGGAGATAGGTCCTTCAAAAACAACAACAGCCACAGAAAAAACTTCTGATTGGTTGATTAAATCAAAGACAAATAAAGACCCGCTGTCCATAACTAAACTCGACAGAACATGGAGGAAAGCAAAAACTTGAAAAATGTAAGAGGGATGAGAAAGCCATAAAAAGAAAGAGTGGGGTGTGTGGGGATGGGGGTTGAGATGGCGAGATCTGCAGAGAGACTAAGCTAGCCGTCCTGCTTTGGGCCACATCATTAAATCTGCTCTGGCACAAAGTGACTCACCACTCATTGACATTAGAAGACAGCTTTAAAACAAGCAAGTGCCAACTTTTTACAGCAGGAGGGGATGGAAGAGGCACAAGAGAGGAACAAAGACATGGAGAGCTGTTAGAGAGAGCATCCCATTCTGTCTGGCATTCATGCATGCACGAAGCACCATTAATACCTTAATTATCTCTCATTTGAAAAAGGAAGGAGGAAAGTGGCACATGCCTTCATGTTAAAGCCAAACTCTGTGGAAGAGACTTTTGGGTACACAGGATAATAATAAAAAAAAATCCTATTAGGTTTTAACAGGCCCTCAAGGAGTCATGAGAACAGTGGATCACAGACATGAAAAAAGAGAAGTGGTGGAGGAAGGGGGCTATTAGTTATTCTAGCCAGAGGAAACACGATTAGGGCCTCGCGATTAGCACTCCCGTGCTGCATTCCCACTTTAAAGCCTAAAGTGATAGACACACAGCCTCTCTCTCCAAGCCTTATTCAATCTTCCCTTTGTACATACCGCTCGCATCGCAATAAGCTATAGAAAGCCTGCTTAGGAATCTTCACAGCCATCTTGCAATCAATAATGGAAAGAGGTTGAGAACTAAGTGTCACATATTTGCTCCAGCTGGTAAAAGCTGAAAGAACGTCAGTTGGAACGCTGCTTCACTCTTAGCCCAATTCACACCGAGGTGACACACATACACTATCGGTTTAAAACGTGGAATCACTATTTCAAATCCTGGAATCACTATTTTTAATAATATAAAGCCAATTTGGTGCACGTTTTAAATTCTATTATGCTAGTACCCCAAGACTTTATAGGTTTCAACTAATTTACAGGAGGCTGTTCCATAAGGACTGAGAAAGCTGTATACTGTGCAATAGTCAGAGATTAATCTTCATGTATTGCATTTCCTGTCAAAATGCCCATTAATCACAAGTAATTTTTTCAAGAGATTTACACTCACCAGCCACTTTATTAGGTACAATTAGGTACATTTATTAATGTTCAATTGCTTGTTAACAATTGCTTGTTGTGAGAGGTCAGAGGAGAACGGGCAGACTGGTTCCAGATGATAGAAAGGCAACAGCAACTCAAATAACCAACCAAAATATCTGAGGAATGATTCCAACCCCTTGTTGAAAGTGTGCCATGAAGAATTAAGGCAGTTCTGAAGGCAAAAGGGGGTCCAACCTTTTACTAGCACTTTTAATAAAGTGGTCGGTGAGTGTATTATAATCCACTTGTATAAAGAAGAGAAAGGTCAAAAGAAAACAAGTGAAAAAAACATGGTTTATTATACCGGAGTTCCTAACAACAGCGCGAGACACCTCTAAAAGTTCAGTCTTAGAGGTCGGTTTTGTTTTTTGCTTCTCCTGATCCAAGTAATTAAAAAAAACATTCAATGATGTTGAGAAGCTGGGCTCTGTGGTGTGTAGTCCATTGTTCTGAGAACACCAGCATGACTGGAGGAAAAGCACCACAGACATTTATTACGTCAGTCGTACAGAGCCCCCAAGGGGCCGTGGTTAAAAAAGAAAAAAAATGTTTTAAAGTTAATGACATTGCGTTCCCTCGCAAATGTTTTGTGTTCCCTCGCAAAATATATGCTCGTCAGACAGCAGGCAGACTTAGGATCAGAGGTGCCCAACGACGTTGCCTACATTAGGGCTTTGTTTTTAGCCTAGCTAATATTTATAGCTGTTTTCCCAGTTTTGCCAGTCTGTGCTGTGTTTATTCAGCCATTGTTCTCTACAATCTCTTTAAATGTAGCTTTTACTGTACAAGGACACTCGATCTCAGTTTCAGTTTGCTCTCGCTAACAGCACAATCATGTTTGATTTAGAGAAGCGCCATGTTTTTATATTTCAATCCAAGATCAACATAAAATTCAATGAGCTGCTTCATGTCTGACCTTAAACAAAGCACAGCTTCTGCAAGGGAACACATTTTATTTGCAAATGAACGCAAAACATTTACAAGGGAAAGCAATGTCATTGACTTTTGTTTTTTTTTTAACCACTGCCCAACAAAATTTTTTACCACTGCCCGGAAATCTACACTGAAGTTTTCATGAACTCCTAGCTATTACTGCTACTAATACTGCTGCTATTAATATTAGTAGTACAATAACTCTGTAGGTAGTCTGACCAGAGGAGGACGGGTCCCTCCTGGTGAGCCTCCCAAGCTTTCTTCCTCAGCTTTGAGGGAGGTTCTCCTTCCCACTGTTGCTCCTGGCTTGCTGGAGTCTGGAGCCTATCCCAGCTGTTATTGGATGAAAGGCGGGATACACCCTGGACAGGTCGCCAGTCCATCACAGGGCAGACAGACAGGCAGATAGACACATTCACTCACACACTCACTATATATATATAGCTCTGTATGTGTGTGTGTGTGTGTGTGTGTGTGTGTGTAGCTGGTTTTGTGGAGTTTGAATTTGTGAATTTGTGAATTTTCAAAACGTGTTCATTTCCGGTGTAATCTGGGCCTCCAGCATCGCCAACCATAACAAAAGCATGCCATAGTTTGATCAAAACTATTTCTCGCTTTTAGCTTTGAAAACATGAGGATGTCAGATGTCAGTTCTAAGGTTTGAATGAATAACATGTACTTTCTCAAGTATGAGCGGAAAGCATTTACTATGATTAAAATGTGATGAAAAGTATGTCCTCTGGAAAAAAAATACATCTTTCACATTTTTTCCAAGTGTTTGTCATTTCTCAAGATTGAACCAAATGCTAAAAACCATCCGAAGCTAACATTCCATGTAAGGGTTAAAGAGATGAAAGGAAATAAAATTGAACTGGAATATGCCTAATGGCGAATGAATCCGTAATCCCACCCCATCATTCATTCTAACAGCTAAATAAATAATGCGGTTGTTATGTTGTCTCACATGTCCTTGGAGAACACAGACTAAAGAAATAATTCATCTGCTCTACTGAAGATAATAAACATTGCATGACCTTAGTGGAAATGGGACAGCACACTGGACAAAATTAGAGATGTTGCCAAGAGCTACAAGAGCTAAGACCACTTACAGCTTAGTTACTCATGTCATCTTGGGAGTCGATGAAGAGTTCAGATCATAAATTAGACTGACGGACCCCCACTGTCAATCTAGCCCCTGGTATTTGGCAGAAAACACAAGCAGGCAAAGTGCTGAAGAATGTAGAGAAGAATTAAGTATCTATACACATTTGAGCATTGCATCTAGAGAGGATACAGAATTGTATATGCCAAAATGCAAAGGTTAAAATTTCTATTACATAGCCAGATCTATAGCGTATGCACTTGGCCTTTACTCTCACTAAAGGAAGAAGCATGTATTCCACAAGACAGCTGCTTTACTTTAAAGAGATGATATAGTATGATTACATGGCTTTTCCTGACCCAACATGAGGGTGCCAGTTCACCCAATTCAAAATTCTTAGTTGTGTCAAACTTTCTCCCAGACCTCTCATTTCTAGGTCTGCAACTCAGTTAGATAAACAAAGGTGAACTTGCATTTTTTTTACTCAGTTTCCCCACTAGCTGACCCTCCTTATATCACACAGCCCCATCTGGCATATTTTCCTCTTGGGCTTCCAGATATGGGCCGCTGTGGTATTGCTGGGATTCAAACTCACAACCTCCTGATGTTGGGATGAATTATTAAACAGTTGCACCACATAAGACTGTGCCACACTTTAAAATGAACCCAACAAAGATATTCCCCAGTGTATTAAACATTTGTAGTCACAAAATCTGAGTTGCTTCACGTGTGGCACAGTGGACTAAGCATTCATCCCAACAAAAGGTCGTAAATTTGAGCCCATACCCAGCAATGCCATAGCCATCCATCCGTGTGTAACCAAGAGGAAAATTGTCTAGTAGGATTGAGTCCTGGTTAGTGGAGAGGTTGAGTATAAAAAACAAGTTCATTTTAAGTTAAGTGATGCTTTTTTAATCCCACAATCGGGGAAATTCCACCATGAAGTGAAACACCACATACACATTAGTGAATAAACACACACTAGGAGGCAGTGAGCACACTTGCCCAGAGTGGTGGGCAGCCCTATCCACGGCACCCGGGGAGCAGTTGGGGGTTAGGTGTCTTGCTCAAGGACACCACAGTCATGGACTGTCGGCACTGGGGATCGAACCGGCAACCTTCCGGTCACAGGGCCAGTTCCCTAACCTCCAGCCCACGACTGCCCAAAAGGTTTTATTTACCTGAGATGCAGAACTAAAAAATGAAGAGACCTTTTGACTCAACTAAGAAGTTTAGTTTGAGAACTCATGAAAAACCATGTTCTCAGTGACTATATCATTTTGAGTTGAGCTGACCACTCATTGTTAAATGTTGAGAGAGTTTAAAGGTGCACTATGCCTATAATTGTGTGTTTGCGTGTGGTGCTGGATGGTATTATTAATATTCAGTGCAACCATATTTCCAAAATATAGGAAAGTATGATTAATTATGAAACATTAGATATTTAATTACACTTAAATTAAGAGTGTGCGGAATTGGAATTTGTCATGGGCTGCCACATCTGCTATGATAAACTGTACTTTTTGTATGCAAATGCTACGGTGGTACCCTTTTAGTATTCTTAGACAGGGACAAAATGTTTGTACAATAATCTGTTGCAAATCTTTCAAAATCTTTTCAAAAGCCTTTCAAAAGTCCATTAAAGACATTAGGTGATGACAATGTACAAATATTCTCCTGTTACATGATGTTGTATCAGATTAATAAACCAATTTGTCCTTACTTTACAAAGATGCATATTAAATGACAATGAAAGGGTTAATTATGAAGAGAAGTGTTTGAATAAACCAGTAAAAAGCTTGTGTGTTGTCAAACTGTTCTCTGGTGGACGTTTTAAAAGCTAAAAGGGAAGAACCTCAAAGAGGAATTTCACTGATTTTTCAAAAGTAATTATTCAAAGTAGTTTGACACGAAATGATGCACGGTTGTGTGTGTGTGTGTGTGTGTGTGTGTGTGTGTGTGTGTGTGTGTGTGTGTGTGTGTGTGTGTGACTGGTATTAATGTATCAGGCACAGTAGTGTTGCTGTTTTTTTTTTTTTTTACACAAGCCAGCGCCACTTCAAGGCTGAGAGCGGTACAGTTCCTAAGTTCTGGGGTCAGAAAGTGATCACTGATGATTGTGCGACGCTGGCTAACTGCTGATGGACAAATGGGCTACAGTCTTAAACTGTGCACCAGCAAGGTGAAGCTACAATATTCGCATTTCTAATAATGTGGCCAGCGAGTTAAGTTTCAAAGCACCAGACCTCTGTGCAGAAGTCAAAACCAGCCTTTCATTTATTTGGTTATTGACTAAAACAACCATAAAGCACACTGTTCAGCATCAGGGAAAGACGCAGGAATATATTTCACTCAAAATCACACAGAAACCTCAAAAGACTAAATATAATGTCCAATATTACAATATCATAACAGTGGGCTTTAATTCTTTTTGGTAGACTTGCATTCTGTTTTTCAAAGAAAGAGGGATCAGTTGAGTCTTATACGTTGGTTGCATTTGCTGCTTCTCACAGTCCAAAAAATTCCAGAACATTCAGTGATGTTGAGGTCAACCCATTATTCTGAGAACAGCAGCTTCTTTTACAAAATTTCCTCACTGACTTCCTGACAGCGACACGTCTGACTCAGTCATCTTCTCACAGTGGAAGGACGAACAGGAACACTTGTGGATGTTTTCAGCTCTGAAGCAAGAGTGGAGCTTGATTTTCTCTCAAAGATGAAAGCTTTGACCACCGTCTATCTGATGGTGACAGTTGTGGAGGGTCTACCAGATCTTGCGTGGTTGTAAGACGTCCCTTTACTCTATAGCTTGTAATAGATTTTATAGATAGTAGATGGACTCTCCTCAGACATATCTGCTGAGTAATGAATAACTTTTTGACTAGAAATTAAACAAACCAAGGATAATCTCTGACTTTTGCACTGTAGTGAACATGTGTGAATGTGCTCAAGACTCACCAATTTGCTTTTTGTACAGATTTTCTTGTGGTAACAGAGGTTAGGCTGGCCCAGGTGTAGGCAGAGCAAATTTAGCAGCAACCATACACAAATCAATACAAAACCTATGCAAATAAGGCATGTGTCAGTTTCCCCTTGTTCTTGTGTCTGTTTCTTGCCCTGTGTTGTAGCCATTTGCTTGTGTTTTCATTTTGGCTCTTGTGCTCCGCCCTTTCCTCGCCTTCACCTGTCTGTAGTCTCTGTCTCCTCCTTCTCCCAGCTGTACCCCAATTGTTGTAGTCTTTATCTAGCCCCTTGTTTGTCAGGTCTACTTGTCATTTTGTCTGATATAGTGGTTCTTTCCTTATCTCATGTTTTGTTTGTGCTTCTTTGTTTAAACCTTGTAGTTAGTTATTTTGTACCTTGCTAGTTTGTTCTTGTTATTAAAGTCTGCTCGCATTTATATCCAGCCTCCCTGCTCATTACATATTTGACAGAAGTCCGTAAGCCAGACATAAGCCAGGAGCAAGTGATGTCCGAACAGGAGTTGGAGGAAGGCAATCTCTTGAGGAAGCAGAAATGCCAACGTTGTGGGCGTAAGGGCAGTGAGGGTGCAGCCAGTCCAGCAGCACTGGAACTGTCGGTAGTTGCTGAGCTTCCTGCTGCTCTGCACCCCAGGCACAGCCCATGTCTGCTTTCTCCACTGCTTCCCCTGAGCTGCCTGTCTCCGAGGACATCGCTGCAGCCTCTGAATTTCTGGACATGCCCATAGCCTCTGTCTCTTGATTTACTTACCCTTGTGTGTCATGAGCCAGCTCCGCGGCGTGTTCCAGTGCCGGCTTCCAGAGTTTGTGTCCCAGGCAGCTCCTGTTCCTGATCCCATGCCTCGCAGTCCACTGCCCACCCTAAGAACTTTCAGTCTGTGTTTTATCCTGTCTAGACAATGTTTCACCCAACATTTTGTTTCTGTTCCCATTTCTGTTAGAATGTTTGTGCCTGTTAATGTTACTGTTTTTGTGTCCATTTCTAGATTTGCATCTGTCCCTGTTACTCTTATAGTCTCTGTCCCTGTTTGTTTTCCAGTCCCTTGCCCAGTTTAGTTGAAGCCCCCAGTCCGGTGTCCTGTTCCCTGTCTTGTCTCCTCTTTGGTCACGTTTCATATTTTTCTGGTTCCTCCTCCTACCTGGTTCCCACGTCGGGAGCTGTGCATTAGGAGGGGGGTTCTATCATGGTTTCCCCTTGTTCTTGTCTGTTCCATGCCCTGTGTTGTGGCCATGTGCTTTTATTTTGGTTCTTGCTCCACCCTTTCCCTGCCTTCCCCATTAGTATCTTAACTTGTCTGTAGTCTCTGTCTTCTCCCTCTCCCAGATGTGCCCCATTTGTTGTAGCCTTTATCTAGCCCTTTGTTTCTCAGTGTTTGCCTGGTCTACTTGTCGCTTTGTCTGATGTAGTGGTTCTTTCTCCATTTCATGTTTTGTTTGCGCTTTTGTTTAAGCCTTGTAGTTAGTTACTTTGTACTTTTGCCAGTTTATTTTTGTTATTAAAGTCTTGTCGGCCTTATATCCAGCCTCCCTGCTCATTCCATACTTGAGTGTGCGCATGCGTGTGTGGGTGTATATGTATTTCTGTGTGTGTGCTTCTGCCAGTGCTGGGAGCATAGAGACAAAGGTACAGCCTGCACCTTAGCGTCTGCCTGCATGTGTGTGTATTGCTCTCCCTGTTTATCACACTTCAACACACTGATGAACCAGGCCAGCCGCGAGAGACAGAGAGCATACAGAAAGAAGTAAACAAGGCAAGGGAATGGACCTATTAGAACAATAGTAGTACAGCTCAGGGAAAATTAGGCAAAGGTTGATTTGAATGAAAGGAAGCGAATAGAAAAATGCACAGTGAAGTGTCTAATTAGAGAGGAAGAATTAACGGGTATTTCTGTTCAACTCCATCTCTCAGCAATGCTCTTTAAAAAGTGCTGTTTCTGAGCTCCGCTTACTTTCTTTTATTGAATTCAAACCTACTTATGTCAAAATCTGTGAGTCATTGCCTTTTTAATCCAATAAAACGTCAAGCTTAAGTGGGAAGCAGGATTCACACTGAATACCTTGAAAACCTAGAGTTCAAAATAAAGGTGAACTCACCTAATACATAAAAAAACTGAGCTTAAAGGGGAATTCTACCATTTCTTTTTCAAACTGTGTGCCTAATTTATTGGCTGAGATGTAAACGAAGTCAGTTTGTGAACAATGGCCCATTGGTGGCGATAAAAAACAGGGGTCATGATGTCTGCAACTCAAATATAGCCATTTTATTTACTATCAAAGACCATCAGTACCAAACTGTAACCTTCATGCCACTTCAGGTGATACCTTCAAGGGCATGTATTCAGGACTTTTAGTTGGGATACATAATCCATAATCTACAACTCCATTTCCAAAAAAGTTGGAAGCTGTTGAAAATGTAAATACAAACAAAATGTGCAAGATGTGCAAATGATTTAAACCTCATATTTCATTGAAAAGATTTCAAAGACAACATCAAATGTTGAAACTTTAGAAATGTTATTATTTTTTGAAAATATATATGCCCATTTTGCATTTGATGCCAGTAACATGTTTCAAAAAGTTTGGGATGGGAGCAACAAAAGGCTGGCAAAGTTAAAACACCTAGTGGTTAATTGACAACAGGTCAATAACATGATTGGGTATAAAAAGAGCATCCCAGAGAGGCTGAGTCTTTCAGAAGTAAAGATGAGGAGGGGTTTGCCACTTTCTGAAACTGTACAATCAAATAGTGCAACAAATCAAGAAAAACATTTTTCAACACAAAATAATAAATAACATTTGCATTTCATCGTCTACAGTACATAATATCAAATTAATTGAAAGATTGAGAGAGAATCTAGAGAAATCTTTGTGAGGGATGAGGCCAAAAACCAGTATTAGCTGGCCATGATCTTTGGGCCCCCAGACGGCACTGCATTAAAAACAGACACGATTCTGTAGTGGAAATCACTGCATGGGCTCAGGAACACTTCTGAAAACCACTGCCTGTGAAAACAGTTCATCACTGCATCAACAAATGCTGTTAAAACTCTAAAACACAAAGAAGAAACCAAATATAAACAGGATGCAGAAACACTGCCACCTTCTCTGGGCCTGAGCTCATTTAAAATGGACTGAGGGGAAGTGGAAAAGTGTCCTGTGGTCCGATGAATCAAAATTTGAAATTCTTTTTGCTACCATCCAGACTTTTTCAGGGAAGGCCTTGATTATTTCAGCAAGACAATGTCAAACCACATTCTGCATATATTACAACAGCATTGCTCCATATTAAAAGATTCTGGGTGCTCAAACTCACCACTGATAGCACTTGGTGCATTATTAAATGAAAAATATGACAGAGGAGACCCTGAAGTGATGAGCAGCTAAAATCTTATGTTAAGCAAAACTGGGAAAACATTTCACTTTTCAAAACTTACAGCAGTTGGCCTCCGCAGTTCCCAAGCGCTTACAGAATATTGTTAAAAGAAGAGATGATGAAAGAAATGGGGCATGTTTACCACTGTAAACACGCCACAACTATTTTGTAACATGTGCTTGGCATCAAATTGTAAATGGGTATATATTTAAAAAAAAAACAATAATAAAAAAAATCACATTTTCAACGTCTGATTTGTTGTCTGTGTAATATTGTCAATGAAATATAGGGTTTAAATGATTTGCATGTCATTGGATTTTGTTTTCATGTACATCTTGCACAGCATCCCAACTTCTTTAACTTTTTTTTTAAGTTGCATCGATTCCACCCACCCATTTCTTCCCTCCAGCTTTTTTATTTCACTGTTCAATTTTAAAACCTTAGGTTATGAAAAGATAGTTCAAGTAAAAGTTGTAGTTGTTCTACTGTCATGTTTAATTTAGCTACAAAACTTTGGGCCTCATTCACCAATTTTTCTTGAGAAGAAATTTGTTCTTAAAGCCCAATTATGGAGTTTTCATGTCAGAATATTCTGACATTCACCAAATTTTGCTTACTTGGTATTTATTCTTACATAAGGACAGAATCTATGATTCTAAGATTTACACAGCATGGGTCCTTCAGCACTAATGATTAGAAATATTAGTTTTAACATCCAGCAAGCACTGAGTGCATACATATCGACCTTTTTGCAGAGAAAACTGAAAGCAGTATCCCATCCATTATACCCATGCGTATATCAGTAAATACAAATAATCACACTAGCAATAACATAACAAAAACAGAAAGACTCTTAATTCACCACCAAGGCACCCACTTAGAACGAAAGGTGTTCATTTCGGAAGATCTATCGGAGCTATCTGAGCACTTAAAGGAGAAGCAATCCTCTTTTATGAGACACTGGACGATTACCATATCTTTTATGGAGTCGCCTGAAAATGAATAAGTTTTATCTCGGTTCAGGTCAGTCGGTGACAACATCAATGGTGCTCCAGTCGCTGAAGGTCGAAACTTACGATGACAGTCCACATGGCACCTTTTGTTCCAAATACTTGCTTGAATGGAACTGTATAATTGAATTTCATTATCAATTCATTAATCTACTAAAGGCTTTGGTTCTGCCAGAGACCTGCAGCTGAAGCTCTGAACTGGAATACTCATGCAGATAGCTTTTAGGTTTATTTACGCTGACAGGAGAATGGGGTGGGGTTGGGGTGGAGTGGGGTTGGGGTGGGGTGGAGTGGGGTGGGGTTGGGGGTTCCCAGCACTTTACTGCTCTTTCCTTTTGACTTTACTGTTTCTTCTTTAGTGCAGAGCTAACGGAAAGTCTTCGGCAGTAGCAAAGATCTGCGATGTGAAGAAGCTGTATTTTCTATAACATATTTAATATATTTCAGTGTTTCTCTATCAGAAAATGAAGTCAGAGCCATGGACGGGAGAAATGGCGAGAAATCTTAAGTCCTCATGTCTTAATGATTACTGAGTGGAGCAAACGGTTCACATTTGAATCATCTGCATGAGTAACACATTCACTAACAAAGTAGGGTAACTTAGAGGAGGGAGCCCCTCAGGGTAAGACACCCTCCTCCCATTTCCTCTCCTGATCAAATGGTGGGGCCTATCATTTTCAACACATGCACTGCATGTCTATGATCTAGATCATTTTGAAATTCATCTTTACTGATGATCATCTTCATTTGTCAGTTGATCTGGTATTATGGTTGGAAAATAGTGACTGACCTCTGCATTTATACTAAGTTGTACACATACACTCACCAGCCACTTTATTCAGCTGCTCGTTGAAACAAATAGTTAATCAGCCAATCACACGGCTGCAGCTCAATGCATTTAGGCATGTAGAGGTGGACAAGACAACTTGCTGAAGTGCAGACCGAGCATCAGAAAAGGGGAAGAAAGGGGATTTAAGTGACTTTGAACGTGGCGTGGTTGTTGGTGCCAGACGGGCTGGTCTGAGTATTTCAGAAACTGCTGATCTACTGGGATTTTCACGCACAACCATCTCTAGGGTTTCCAGAGAACGGTCCGAAAAAGAGGAAATATCCAGTGGATGAAAATGCCTTGTTGATGTGAGAGGTCAGAGGAGAATGGGCAGACTGGTTCCAGATGATAGAAAGGCAACAGGAACTCAAATAACCAACCAAAATCTCTGAGGAACGTTTCCAACACCTTGTTGAAAGTCTGCCATGAAGATTTAAGACAGTTCTGAAGGCAAAAGGGGGTCCAACCTTTCACTAGCAAGGTGTACCTAATAAGTGTATATTGTGATGTTTGCATAGTACTGCATATGCTAAAGTTTGAGAGCCCTTGGCCATGTTAAAAATGTTGTTGATTTTCTAAGTGGTATGTACTTGACACTCATACCAGCACCACACACACTACTATGTTATCATCATGTCAGTGTCACTGCTGTGCTGAGAATCATCCACCACCAAAGTAATATCTCAACAGCACTTCTGTTTTCAGACACTGAGCAATACAACTACTACTACTAATACTACTAATAATCATCATCATCGTCATCATTATTAACATCATGATCATCATCAGCATTATAATAATGACAACATTAATTTATGTAATATCATTGTGTAATTCATATGATCACAATACATGTTTAATAAATAAACAAATGTTGTCTTGTTTTTGTCTTTTGTCATAGCATATTGAAATAAAATGGATTCAGGAAAAGGACAAGAGCATGGGAAGGTTGCTAGAGGCCTGACTTTCATTTACAAATGTGATCCTTCTATTGTGGTACTTTATTCAATAACATGTTTTTCATAAATGCAAACACTAGAAATGACAAATTATAATAAATTATATATAATTTATATTATATATAAAGTATACATTCTGAAAAGCTTAATAACATTGATGCAAGATTGAGTAGACTTCAGGGGCATTCAAACACTAGAAATAGTGCAGAATTTGATTTTTATTATTCATTTTATTAGCTTTCCTTTGTTTGTTTAAAAAAAAAAAATCAAGATTCTGAATTTTCCTGTTTATTTCCAGGTTTAAATGAAAATTTCAGTCTTTTGGAATCCATTGTGTATGCACTTGAGTTCTATATATACTATACAGTTCTATATACATCTACCAAACCTGGAGAAAAAAAGGAAAAAAAATTCCCACACAATACCCCATTACATTTCATGGAAATGTTGCCACCCCTGTGACAGCCACTCTACCTCCAGGTACCCAAGATTTTGTGCTCTATTTTCTGTATAATTAGAGTAAGCTAAAACATGAAACATCTGTCCACATGATGAGAATTTTCTGGCAGTTTTCTTCTGGCGTGACAGTAGCATTCCTGCCTTCTGTGAGACACAGCTGATATATTCTTATTTCAACATGTGCTTTGAGTGTGAAAAAGGGAAAATGCTCTAGTCTTAATGTTCTGAGTTTCTTCTCTCACAACTCCTTAGAGGTTGAGAGTTATTTCATTTGCTTTGATATACTATTCATAGGCAATTAAGTAAGCACACGCTTACTTACATTGTGAAATATACAACTAATTACTAATTACTTACTAACTTATGGCGATTTTCCATTTTTCCAAGAGTTCCTGTATGTGCCGCAGTAAGTTTTCAATTCAATTAAGAAAAAAAGAACCAGGCAGAAACAATATTTTATTATTTACATTCCTTTTCCATCCAGTTCCTTTCACATAAGCTGTAAGCAGAGAAATAAAGGGTTCTATCCAGGCCAATTATAGTCCCCCAAGGTAGAAACCATGTAAACATGGTCCTTAAGGTGCATTTGTGTAATTTAAATGTGTTTTAAAGGTACATTACATCCATTTTCCCTTGGGACTGTGCATATTTGTACATTTCCGCAACTTGACTTTTGTATAAAGAATAAAAAGCTCGGAGTCAACACAGGGTGTATGGAGTAAATGTAAAAATCAAAGACTAATAAAACCTGAAGGCCAGATGTTGTATACGGATTTTTTTAATAGACTGTTTCTGTATACTACTTTTTAAGCATGCATTTTTGCATGTACCCATTTGTACTTTTTATTCCAAGATGCCTTACAAATCAGGGAGTAGAGAAAACATCCCACATGAGTTTCACAGAGCACCGTGTGAGCGATCAGTTCCATGATGAGCAAACAATTTTGATTTGTTCATTTTCATCTGTTTCTACAGAAGAAATACCATAACAGGTTTAGAATGCTATGTTATTAGACCCAGTTATGTTTATACTAAAACGGATGTATTCCACATGCAGAGACTGTGGAATTTTACTGGTTGTGCATCACTAAACTGCCCCAAATTAAAGGACATGCAGAGCTGTGGTCCTGTTATGAGTTGTGATTAGTAAACAAAACTATATTTTCAGCAAAAATGTACTTTACACAACAAACAAGTCAGGTACAATGATAGACTGATTGGAAGACAATGTGATGTTAATCCAAAAACATTTGGAAACTTTGAAGTAAAGCATAAATAATAAGACAATATAATAGTAAAAGTATATTAGTGTAATGATATTATTAACCAGTACCAGAGATCCAAAAAACTAGCACTTCTGTTCTGGAACAGTAAAGGATAATTATGTTTTTGGTTTTGGTTTTGATTCTGGTTTTCGTTCCTCAGACCAGTTTGAAGCACTGTTAGAAATCTTGTCTTCTACTTATAAAACACAAACGTGGTATAAATTGAAAGTATAGATTCTGTAGTAATTCTAAACAATCTACATTTCCCCAGTGTCAGCAGGCTTTGAGTAAGAGACGACTTCTGATGCAGAATGTTGTTATTTACCAATATGCTATTTACCAATGAAGCAAACTTTATGCAGATGACATTCGTAGCTATAACTATTTGACTGGCTTATTCCACAGTTAATACCCTCATCAGTTCAACAGAACTCTAGAAGCTTGCTGAGTCATTCTAGTGCAATGCTGCTGCTACAACTTTCTACTGTTTTGTTTATGGGTATAGATTGCAAAGTATAACAGGAATACAGAATTTCATACTGTTTCTAGGTAGAAACTACTAGCATGTTGCTCATGGAAAGACCCAAATATGGTCCTGAAGCGTGTTTTTGCTGGAGTAAAAGGCTACATTGGTCACCATAAGACGGTACCGCTCGTGCCAAGGTGCAGCACGGGTTACAGCCTTTGGTTTAAAATGGCTGTTGGTAAACAGTGAATACATAACCATATCAAACAACCAATTTCAGGAAGTGACAAAGCATCATACACTCACTGGCCACTTTATTAGGTACACCTGTTCAATTGCTTGTTAACACAAATAGCTAATCAGCCAATCACATGGCCGCAACTCAACTCAATGCATTTAGGCATGTAGAGGTGGTCAAGACAACTTGCTGAAGTGCAGACCGAGCATCAGAATGGGGAAGAAAGGGGATTTAAGGGACTTTGAACGTGACGTGGTTGTTGGTCCAGACGGGCTGGTCTGAGTATTTCAGAAACTGCTGATCTACTGGGATTTTCACACACAACCATCTCTAGGGTTTCCAGAGAACGGTCCAAAAAAGAGGAAACATCCAGTGAGCGGTCAGTTGTGTGGATGAAAATGCCTTGTTGATGTGAGAGGTCAGAGGAGAATGGACAGACTGGTTCCAGATGATAGAAACCCAACAGGAACTCAAATAACCAACCAAAATCTCTGAGGAACGTTTCCAACACCTTGTTGAAGAATCAAGGCAGTTCTGAAGGCAAAAGGGGGTCCAGCCTTTCACTACTTTAAGGTGGACCTAAAAAAGTGGCCGGTGGGTGTATATATAATACATAGTTCACAGACAAGTGATCATGCCCATGCTGATGTGGAAAAAGAGCATATATGTTTATTCAGAATATTCAAAACGGGCACAAGAACCCAATCTGTGTTTTGGTTTTCCTCTCACAGGCCAGTGTGAGGTCTGTCAGGTGTGGCTGGTCTGGATGGCTGCGTATGGTAGGTGAGGCAATGTGTGGTTAGGGCCAGAGACACTGGGAAAGCATCCAAAGCTCAAGGACAAAACCTGTGTCATTTGGAGCAAAGGAGCTGAACTGACAAAGAACAGCAGGAAGGCCCTGTATCACTAAAGAGGACATTTGTAGTTTGAGGGAAGTTGTCGTTCATTTTAATGTGCTGATACAATGCTGCCAAAGTGCCTTTCTTTATAAGTAGAATCCCTGACTTTGGAGAGATGCCATGTGTGGCGTCAGTCATTGTGCAAGGATTTCATGGTGGTGTTAGGCATAAATAACTCTGTAATGCACATAGCGAGGGCATGGTGGGCTCATTCTTTGGATAAGCATTGAATTTAGTAAACATCAGAATTAAAAGAGCAGTGCAACTGCACATCTTTTGAAGAGCATTTCCAGCCTTGATATCTGCCAGTCTCCACCCTCCCAGCATATTTGGGTAAAGCATGTTTGGGGTGGATTGTAAGTGCATGAGAAGTTGGAGCTGAAACATGAGAATAGCGGAAGGGAGCATCCACAAATCACCCCACAAAACTGGCAAAACAGCCGTTCCTCAAATTAGCATACTCCCCAAATTGTCCTTCATCTCCAGACAATGGGAAGCAAGACTTCTCAGAGCAGATTTTCATAGAGAGGTTGAATGAGATGGAGTGAAAAATGATAAATTATCACCTTTGAAAGGAGTACACTGTGAAATACAGGTTCCTGAGTAGTTCTACTGCTATAGAACGTTACATATATAATATAAAATGGATTTATAGATACGTATGTAAAAATGTAAGTCAGCTGTTATTTTATATACGACATATGTTACAAATTCATAATGTTTTTTTGGAACAAAACCCAAATATACAAATGACTACGGCATGACATGAGGTTGCAAAAATGCAAAGAGTGCAAAAAGCACATGCTTGAAAGGAATAGACTGAAAAGTAGGCTGTGTTTTTATACTTGGCGCTCAGATCAAAGCACCTGCTATCACGGCTGGGGGCGTCCACATTTGGAAGGTTCCTGCCCAGTTCTATGTAATAGAGCACCGAATATTCTCTGTTTGCTCATGAATTATGATGCAGGAAAATGCAGGAACAAATATTTTGAATGGTTTGACCAAATGGAGACATAATATATGCATTTGTGGACAAATCAAATCTCTTAACAAAATCCACCAACATGTTTGTATATGGATATAATCACAGCTCAAAAATATTAAATATTAAAATGTTGATTTCCTTTGATGCAATGTCAGATGACTGGAAAAAATGGCTCTCAATACTGAGGATGAGGTTCTGCCGTAGATATTTTGCACAGCTCAGTTTGAAAATTCTAGCTGTATGTGCACTGAAGTGCAATCTATTAATAGTGTGTCTACACAACTGAGATACTGGATTGCACTTAAAAACATTTGATGGGTTATTGCATTTCAATTGCCATGTCATATTATATTGTTCTGATGCTTTTTTTAACTTTATTATTTGTCTTGCTCTCTTAGCAAGAGAAACATGAGAGGAGGGGACAGCGCACTGGTGGAGTAGTCATGTCTTTCAAAAGACACAGTTAGTGAGAAAAATCTTCTTTTCTGTGAAGATTTATCAATTCTAACTTGATATACAAATTTCTTATAGTAAGTTGTTAAAATGTTAGATTAGCTTTTACTTTTGGGTTTGTAGGTGTATTGCCCCTGAATTCACACAAAATGAGGTTTTAAAAAACATCACAGAAAAGCAGAAAATCAAAGAAAAATCGAACTTTAAACCATAACAGCACCACTGCTGGAGACAATAAGTGCCAGTCTGAACGTCAGAAAGCTTATTTATCCAAATATATCAGGAGATTTTTAGACTCCTTTTTAGACTCCTGGCACAATAAACTGTATTTTTATCTTTTTTGCAATATGAGTTTCTGTTTCTATTGTTAAAGCTGTGATGACACAACGGATCTAATGACCTTACATGAGTGGTCATGTCAGAGTGACAAGATTAATGTGATAAATGTGTTAGAACCCAAACAAGTTTTTTTTTTTCTTCATGTGCTGGGCTTGGACTCTCCTCTCCCACATGCAAAGCAAGCAACTTAACTATTCTGTCAAACTGCTTACAACAAAACACAGACTTGCACAATTTAAAAACTACTCCATCCTGAACTGCTAGCCTGTATAAATGCTTTAAATGTGTTGATTATTTTCACTGTCAGTGATGTGTTAGATGTGTGAAGCATCAAAGGCCACTGTAACAACAAATCTGCATCACTATACGGAGCTCTTTGAGAAATAAAACATTTATTCAATTTTGTAGGCCTTTAGAAAATAAAAGTATTTTTTTTTTATTTGTACCCTTCATAGAAAAAGCATGGATAAGGGAATACCGACTGGTTTTCAGCTTTACAATGTGCCCACAGTTTTGATATAAGCAGGTATTAGTATTGCATTATTTCAAACTTTGGATTTTGCACAACAGTGGATGGAGCTTTTGTAATGTTCGTATGTCTTATTATTGCTTAAAGGAGAGGCCAGTTCAATTTCTACTACAGCTGTTAAGTAAATAAATAAATAAATAAATAAAAGCGCCTAAGCTTGCAGCACAGCCAGTCAGACAGATACTAGTTTACATCAGAATTTTAAGGAAAGCTTTTTCAAACACTGCAGTTCGTGTTCATATCGTGTAGCCCAATAGAGAAATATACATAAATAATAAGACAACAAATGATTAAGCTTCAGTTCTTCATTCTTGAACATATTTCATTCCTTAAGATGCATACTGATTCATAACCTAATTTAAAAATTCCATCTCAACATGTGTTTCCCCGCTCAATCAGATAGAAGCCTGGCCCTGCATGTGTGGGAACAACTGCCTAAGGACATTTTTGCTGAGTGGACAGACTTAGCTACTTAGGACACGGTAAAACATGCATCTCATGTATTTTAAATAAACATAAGCTGCCCAATCAGAATGATGTCCATGTCCAGTACCATGCAAAAGTAATTTAAAACCATTTATCATGGCAATAGGTGTATGTTTATGCTTGTAAAACTACCATAACTACATATAACATTATAGTAAATGCAAATGAACATAAATACACAAAATAACAATTTCTACTCCTTATTTTACAAAAAGCACTTGATATCATGTAAGCTGTACTTTGAAGAACAAAGTTTGGTTCCAGATGTAGATATTTGTAAAATTCAATCACCAGTAAACCTGATTTAGCAAAATGAAGCACTTAGTCATTATTACTGAGCTTCCACAAGGAGAGCTTTGGAAATGGAACACAATTTACTGGAATAATGTTATTTGTATTTTTAAGGGCAAATAAACACTTGCTGCCCGGATTGTCTTTTATGTATAATTTTCTCGGGTGCCTAAAACCTTTGCACAGTACTGTATGTATATAGACGAGTCCTTCCATGTTCCATGCTCTTGTAAACTCTTAATGTGGCCATAGAAGGCCTTTGGTTAATATTATAGGGTAAAAGCACATGATGAGGACTTTGCCTTTATATCTTCAGATCTCTCTGTCTTTGACACTTCCAATTTCCTGAGATAAAATCAAGGTCCCTCTTGCTGTAAATACGGGCAGTCTGACTGCACACAACATCAAGGGGGTTCTGTAATGGCCTCCAGCCTGGGCCTCCTGTGGTCCTGCCTCATCAACAAAACACTGCCAGAGTCTGCTAGGCTCGCATGCAAAAACAGAGCACCCACGCAATTAAAGGACAAGGCCGACATTTTGGCAACTATAATCTCATGTTTCACTGGTTTGTCATGGAGTAAATGACAAGTGTGGTGAGACCAAGCTTTTTTAGGAAGTAGATGTGACGATGACAGCCAGTGGAGAGTACGTGCTTCAGAAACACGAGGAATAAATGGTTTGATGCACATTCATTCAGTCGACTATTTTGAATGGATTCATTTTGTTCAAAAGGTGAATAAATGTAAGGGTTAGATCATTTTATTCAAATCCTTGAGAAAAAAACTTGTTTGCATTTTAAAATATGGACGCACATTCCAAAAGTTTGGACCCCCTTTTGCCTTCAGAACTGCCAGAACGGCACCTGTTACCTAATAAAGTACCTAATAAAGTGGCCGGTGATTGTAAATGGCTATGTTTGCATTGGCGCCATCATGACACCTGGTTCCTATCACCCCCACTTTAGAGAAATCTGAGTACCTAATAAAGTGGCCAGCGAGTGAACTCCTATACCTAACCCTAATCACAAGGATACTGATAACAACTGAGTATTACTTAGTATTAATGATAATCGTCCAATTAATTTGTGACTGAAATAATTTATACTCTGTAAATTTGTTTTTGCCTGTGAAAAGTTTACATACTGAGCTTTTAATAGTGATTACAATCTAAATGTTTTATTGTTAAAGATGCAATTAAACATTACTGGAAACATGAAGCTACTGATGAATTATGAAACATAGCTTGTAGCATTTGCAAAATTATTTCTATTCTGTGCACCAAAATACTCCACCAGCCCTCCACTGGTCTGGTATCTAAGACCTCCGTATCATAGCAACTAAGAATAAAAGTGGCCAAGACACTCAAACACACAGAAAGCCCAGACAATACGGACCAGGCAACAACGATGAGATACATGTTTGGAACATGCACCACTATGTGTTCCATATTTCTCACTGAATGTAAAATCTTACGCCCCCTAAAAGACAATCAAGATTGTAATGGAGGCAAAGGGCAGAAACATTGAATCATGTTCAGCAAAGTCCTCAGAGAAGGAGTGATGATCCTTAACAACTGCTTTTGTCTTGGGTGCCCTTATGGAAAAAATGGGTTGCTGGTGGAAGGACGGTACTCTTATTCTGAGAGAAAAGACCAGAAGGCAAATAATTCAGCACAAAACAAACAAACAAAACTAGTTTAAAAAGCCTTTTTTTAATGTCCTGACAATGATCAGTGTACTAAAGATGCTATACCAACACGATCGATTAATACTGAAAGTGGGACTGCACAACGTCACCAGTGTCATCATATGATCTTACACTTCATTGTCACCGTGCTCTTTAGAGCAGTCAAGATTAATCAGATCAACACTCTGCAGAAACCATCTTTTACAAACATAAGATTTCCTGGTCAGGTTTACAGACTGAGACAGCCACTTTACTCTACATTCAACATCACCACTATGAACGTTTATAAACTTTACATATGAATGCAGATCAGACATAGTTGATGCCAAAGTCTGCGAACACATTGTTGTGCATTGAGAGTATCTTTTATTGTGGTGTTCACTGACCCAGTGCAGCAACTGCTGCATAACTATTGCAGCACTGTTACTCATATGTATTTATAGTTTGCAATATGAAATGATAAAATAACACCCCTTGGAGCCCACTCTGAGAATTTCATAATACATAAATCAGGTGGAGATAAGAGATGAAAGATGGTCCAGATCTCTAGACTCGATAACTCCACTTGTACATCTCTGAAACACACTCTCCATATTTCATAATATATGCACAAACTGAATAGCATATTAAAAGGACCACATCATGGGAAACCAAATGTCCTCCTGTTTTTTAAATAATGTGGTTTGTAGTAACATGTAGTCATTCTTAAAAGCATTCTTAAAAGGATGTGTATTATGTGGCCAAAGGTTTGTAGACACCTGATCACCCAACGTTTCTTCAGAATTCAAGAGTATTAATAGGGAGTTTGTTCCTAATTTGCAGCTGTATCAGCCTCTACTCTTCTGGGAAGGCTTTACACTACATGCTGAAGCATTGGTGTGAGGATGTGAGTGCATTTAGACCCAACAGCATTAAAGAGGTCAGGACCACAAACACTCCAACTCATCCCAAAGGTACTGAATGGAGCTCCATCAATCCAAAGAATACAGTTCCACTGTTCCATAGCCCAATGCAGTAATGCTTTTCTATAGAGATTATACAAGTGGTGTGTGCACAAATGCATGTTAGTACCAGCAAAGGGTGCACCTTAAACTAACTGAATTCACTTATACAAAGAGTTGTCTAAATAGTTTTGGAAAAATATTGTACCATTCACTACCCAGTCTGTATAAGGAAACTATTGTTTCTGTGATGTCACAAGAACCAAGTAATTAACATATATCCAGCAGTTTGGCTCTGAAGACTTTCAGCTCTGAGTGCTTTTCAAATGAGTTATGATATTGGACAACCAATCAGAACAGAGCTCATTCATCTTATATCACTCTTAACGTCACAGTAACAAAAACAGCCTGTTAAATTCTACAAGAAAAAAAGGTTATATAAAAATGAATTATGACTATTGTTGTGGTCCTCAAGGGAAAAGATGCAAGAAAAGCGTATGATGTGGGCCCTTTAAAGCCAACTTAAATATGTGTGAACAGCTCATTGAATTGAATTCAGAACCATCAGCGGCCGTGTTTGCACAATGTGGAATCAGACCTCCGTGAAACACTTGCATACATGCACACTAGTGAACACACACTAGGGGGCAGTGAACACACTTGCCCGGAGCACACAGCCCTATCCACGGCACCCAGGGGGCAATTGGGTATTAGGTGCCTTGCTCAAGGGCACTTCAGCCATGGACTGTCAGCCAAGGGGAGCGAACGGCAACTTTCCGGTCACAGGGCTGGTTCCCTAACCTCGACTAGCCCATGACTGTCCCTTATGCCAGCAATTGCAAGGTGACATAAGATGTTTAATGAAGTATGTGACATTCCATTGATATAAGGGGCCTTAAACTAACAAGTAGCAAACATTTGTTCCATTGTAACACTGTTAGGAAACATCATAAAGTTTCTGTTATGTTTAATCCTGTACTTATAAAAGTACAAATAGCCTTGGTAAAGTATGATTGATTTCAGTAAAAACCTACTTGCTTTTAAATGTACTTAAGCATCAAAAGTAAACATACTATATTTATTCTGGTGAATGATAACAACAATAACAATTTGTAGTTTTTCACATCTGCAATTGTTGTACTTGAACTCATTTACAGATATATAGAACCGATAAGTGTTTTTTAACTACAAGTTCCAGTACATTAGGAATGATGGAGAATGATGCTTTGTAGAAGTGTTTTGAAGGACAAATGTCTGCCTTTTTCAGTTTAAGGCTTCTTAGGTTAATAAAGTGTTATTTCAGTCATAAAATGTCTCATGTCATCTTGTAAATGCTGGTATAAGCCATTCATATATACTCCAGTAGTGCCTTATAAAAGGTAATTAATGCATTTGCATGTGTCCCTGTAGTACCCAATATTGCAATAATTTTATAATGACATAATAACACACATGTAATAATACCTATTATACAACGGTTAGTTTCGGCCACAGAAGCTGATTGGTTGAGAGGCGTTCTAATCGCTGTTATTTCGCCATAACATCACTGTATCACTCTGCTGAGATGCCTTTGAATTTGACAGCTGTAGGACACATCCAAGCCATTTGAATGTTTTTACTCTGCACACAAACAGAAAATGCATACTTTGAAGATCACATTTGGCCTGCAGCCGATTTGGTCCGACTCTGAAGACAAGACTACATTAATTTCCCAAAATCTCAGTTGGTCTGTGTGGAGCTGGAGGCCGGACTGTTGGCTGTGCAGCAAGTGAGTGTGACGTAGCAACAAGCTTTGGTGGAAGGGATTGCAAACATTAAAACATATTAAATGACACATTCACAGCCCAATTTATTTATTTCTTACTTTATTCATTTATTATATGTAATAAATTCCCTATCATTGTGAATTTCCCTGCTGTGGGACTAATAACGGATTATCTTATCTTATCTTAATGCAATAAGACATTATGTTATCAATATTATCAATATTTACATTATAAAAATGATTACATTATCAGTTTAGACTCTGCATTACATTACTGGGTAAGTTATTTCATTATTTAAGCAATAGCATGCTCAAGGTCGTGTGTTACTCTGAATAACCTCACTGCTGTGATGATCTATGGCACTCGCCTTCGGGTCGTGTTCTATTGCTTAAATAATGTAATAATTTACCCAATAATGTAATGCAGAGTCTAACCTGATAATGTAATCATTTTATAATGATTATATAATATCTTATTATATTATAGGGAATTTACTACATTTAAATGTTGATCACAGGTAATGTCATTACATTACTGAGAATATATCATAATTAGAGTTTAGATATTTAAAATCATTTTGTTTTTCAGATAGCTGATATAAAACTTTGTCTAATAATGTAATGCCACGTTAACTATTAGTCAACATTCTATATTTTATATTAAATTTACAAAAAGCATTGTACAAGATCTTTGGCAAGGTCTCTTGAAAGTATGATATCCATTGCATATCCAAATGCATTGTACATTTCTGGTTGATCCTACATATTCGGAAATTATTGCAATACTGGGTTCCTACATTCCTAAAGGAGTGTTACATAGATGAGAAATGAAATATGGATAGTCTATAGATATGTCTATGATGTATACTTCAATTCCTCTGCTTAAGGGTTTAGACAGTAGATGTGTTAATCTGTCCCTGTGTATCTACATCAAGCTCAATTATATCATGTCACGAAAAGAATATATAACAGTGCATTATTATTGATATATTATAATATATTATGTGATATATTATTGATACATTATTGATATATTATGCGCTCACCTGTTAGGAGAAAAGACCCACAACCCTCCTAATTCATAGAAAATGGTGATATATCAAGATTAATATAGTTTGTCATTAGCTGTGCTCTGAACTGCAGATAAGACAGATATAGGGCATGAATATCAGAGAACATTTCAATGCTTTAAAAACCCATGTGTACTCAAAATAGAGTAAATATTTGTCTTAGAACAGCAGCAATAAATTTGCTGTATTATATCATTCTCTCTCTCTCTCTCTCTCTCTCTCTCTCTCTCTCTCTCTCGCTTCTTTAAACAAGAAATCTTAATTTTTCCCGAGGCAATGTATGTTGATATCAAAACATTCACAAAACACATTCAGGATAGGAAAGGACCACTGCACAGAGACTTGATCCAGTACATAACATCCATTTTTTAAAGCCAATTGTTGATATATTTGGATAGCTGACTTCTGTGTTTTGTTTCAGCTGATAGAAACCCTCCAAACCACTATTGACATTTGATTCAATCATATGTGCCGTGGTGCATGCTTTTGGCTTACAATACCTGAGGTAAACAAACAAGCAAAAAGAAAATCAAACCCAGAATAAAAAGCCCCAAAAACCTATGATTCAAGTTGCCATGCACTGACCCATGTTTCCTACCCTTTAAAAAGACACAGCTTGTGGGGGAAATGGGGACACAACACATTTTTTTCCTCACATTGACAAGACATTTACCTCTTGTAGCCCGCAGTGGAAATGGATTTTAGGAGGCGACGGATCATACCTCACATTCTCTGGAGCCGGAGATGGTATAGGTGCAGGGTCCTGTCCCATTGACTAGTACGTCCATGGTTTCAGAGTTTGTGGGTTTGTAGTCCACATAATACTCCTGTAGCGGCGAGCTAAGGGTTCGCTCTGCCTCCCGCGCCTTTTTCCGGCGCTTTCTCACCATGGAGTGCTGCTGTAGCTGCTTCATGCTACTTGGGTAACGCTTCCAGGAGACATAGATCACAAGCAAGATCATGGCTACTGATAAGAAGAGAGCCACACTGCCTGCTATGATCTTATGAAAGGACACATGTTCATAGTCCTGCTCAGGAACAGGTGGGGAAGCAACAGTAGGAGAGGGGACAATAGGGGTGTTACGGGTACTCTCCTTGTCCACCCTGGACATTGTGGGAACTAGCACACGTCCAGGTTTTGATGGGGAAATGAGGGTAGTGGAGACCAGAAGATATGGAGTTGGGGTAGCCTTGCAGATTCCGAATGTGTCCATAGCATCCATAACTTTCTCACCCTGAACCTCCTTGGGTCCAGCGCAAATCATGGTCGCCTCCTTGTTCCCCTTGAAGTTCCTCAGCCAGGCAACAAGAGGGCAGAGGCTGAGACTGCAGTCCCAAATGTTTCCTGCTAGACTGATAGTAGTCAGAGAGATCCAGGCTGCCACAGCCTCCTGAGACACGTTGCTAAGCTTGTTGGAGTCGAGGTTAAGGGTCTGCAAATTAGGGAGACACTGGAAAATGCTGGCATCCAACACCTGCAGGTCATTTCCAGAGAGGTCAAGCTTTTGCAAAGAGGTCCAGGTCCATGTAATTCCCTGTGTTATAGACTTTATCCGGTTCCACTGCAAATAGAGAGCTCGAAGGTTGTTGAGACGAGGGAAATGAGAGAAATTGATCTTTGAGAATTGGTTGTGCTCCAAATGTAACTCAGTCAGCTTAAGCAGTCCTGCGAATGCATTGCGGGTGAGACTCCTCAGTCGATTGTAGCCCAGGTCAAGAAATTCAAGATTTCTGCAATCCTGGAACACTCGCATGGGAACTACCTTAAGGGAATTTGATCTTATGTGGAGACTTAGCAACTTGCGCAATCCTTGAAACTGGTTAGGCTGTAACACTTGTAGCTTGTTGTAAGAGAGGTCCAAGTTACGTAGGTTTGGAATCGTATGGAATGTACTGTTTTCCAGCTGTGTGATCTTATTTGAGCTGAGGATCAGCTCCTTTAATCTGCGCACACCCTGGAAGGCTTGACTGTCCACCGCATTGATATAGTTGTGGTCCAGGTACAGCCACACGAGTTGACTGAGGCTGGCAAACTGACCAGCCCTGAGGCTAACCAAGCTGTTGTAGCGCAGAGAGAGGCCCTGGCATCCCATGGATACATTCTTTGGCACATCGCGAAAGGCATTTGACTCACAGTAGACTATTTTGCCATCACAGCGGCAGCTCCGGGGGCACGGGCGCTCTCGGACTCTGCTGGGGGAAGCAATGAGCCAGGCCTGTACCAGCAAGGGGATCATGAGCCAGCGGCCTCGCGCCAGGGACCCTGCAGACACAGAGGGGTGAGAAGGAAACATCTAGGCTTTGGTCAATACTGAAACTGCAAAGGTAAATAAGTGAACCTGAATCCCAGCATTCAGCCAATTGCCAACATGACTTGTTACTTTCTTTCTTTTACACACTGAAAAAGTGGTCCATGCGCATAAAATGCCATAGGTTTTGTTTAAGAGTGATAGACCTTTTTAACTTAGACCTCCTTAAAATGCACAATCTATACTAATTAATTTTTAATTTTATTTTTCCCAAGAATTCTACATCCAAGCCAAAAATCCTTACAGAATATATTTATTCATAAATCAGCAGAACACCCTACATATTGCATAAATAGGTGATTTACTAACATTTATCCTTAAAGTAGAATTGAACTTTAATGCTGAAGGTCATTGACTCTATTCAGTTCCTCTGTTAATATCCCTACTTCAGATTGTTTGTTACGCAGCAATTCTGAATAAACAATGACCAGCTGCTCTGTTTTTCTGTTCTGTATCAATGGTTGAGGTAAAAACTAGACAAGGTAATAAGCATTTATTTAAACAAAGCAGGAAACATTTCTCTGCTCAATCTCAAATCCCTCAAGGACTGTTCCATATAGAGAACCACAGCACTAATCAACATTCCCCAAGGATTAGTAAAAGTGGATAGATAGAAGATAATTGGTCTATATTTACGGTTATACTTGTCCTTCTGTGCAATACAAGAACAAATTTGGTGGTCTTTCTTCATGATTTGCAGAGTAGATGAACAAGAACATTATCGAGTATACAGGGTAAAAAACAGTCATTATTTAATGGTGCTCACAAAAATCCTTCAACCTCCAGTAGTGCAAGCCATGCCCAAAAATAAATCCAACTGAATATAAAAGTGGTCTCTACATTTCTTTAGGCTTATTTTGCTGCTTACAGCAAAAAAATGCTTTGCTAAATACAGTAAGCCTTCAGTCACACTAATATAATTGCCCTAAAGTCAGCCCACAGTCACTGAAACTCTGTTTCCTACAATGCAAAGCTGTGCTAAATCACTTTTCCAACCATAATTATTGCACTGTATTTATATAATTCTACAGACACATGTACAAAACTAAGCAACCCATTGATTTAATCAGGCAGTCCCAGCACTGTGCAGCAGACTCAAGATTTAATCTAAAACTTTTGTGTAGGTCAATTGAATGAAACACACTAATCTATTAGTCTCTGAAGTAGGCCAGGGTAGGGTTGGAAGAACAACCTGGTATCTTCAAGACAGTCAACTCGGTTTGTCTTTAGAATTTATCTCTGAAATCAAAACAAACAAACAACAAAAAAAACAATATTTATTTAACTCATTCATTTGTTTGAAAATAGTGCCTAATCTTTCTCTCTTTTAATGAGAGTTAATAGATGTTACTGGAAAATATAATGACAGGAATGTTTATTGCATCAGTATTTTAATGAACTGCTTTGAGGTTTGAGGAAGTCAGAGGTACAAATTTGGATCACAGTTCTTTGTCTTTTAGTGCCTCCTCCATTATCACTGTGAGATGTGTGATATACTGTTCAGACATAAAATGAGGGTCATCTAGACCAATTATTTGAATTGAGAGGGCAGACCATAATACTTCCTTTTTACATAATAGGAAACTTGATTGTAAAGTCCAGGTGACCTGTTTAAATTACTTCTAGTTTAAAGTACAATTATCTCACTATATTTGCGGAAAATTTTGCGTTTCAAGCATTTTTCTTAAAATAATATATAATTATTGCAATTGTGTGGTAGGATGGAGTTCAACCCTCCACAAGCACCCTACACTATACCTTATATCATAAGAGTCCTTGGGCAAGACTCCTAACACCACCTTGGCCTACCTGTGTAAAATGATCAAATTGTAAGTTGAGCATCTGCCAAATGCCGTAAAATAAATATAGTGAGATATTAGATATAATGACTAGATTTCAGATCATTTTATGTCCAAATTTTTAAAAATCCTGTTGTTTATTTCCAGGTTTAAATGAAAAAAATTCTATGTGGTCTCAGACTTTTGGATCACATTGTATATCCACTGTGACATATTTGTGACATGTTGATGCTGTATTTTTAAGTTTTGGGGAGACATGCTATGAGGCTTACATGATACAGTTCAGGTTTTTGTATCTCAGTTGTGGTGTTTTAAAAGATCTGTTTTGCACAAGGAGTTATTTATTTGCAACATATAGTAATTATTGATAAATGCATTTTTACATAAAAAATACTGAAGATCTGGAGCTCAGAATCAGACACTGTATAAGCACCATTAAACCATCATGGTGTGGATGATACATCGGCCACTACTCTTATAAACTAATAAATCCAAGTAATAACTCATGTAGTGTGCTGTCTTAGCTGTTGCCATATTTCTTTCTTTTTATATAATTTGGAAATTCCAGCTACCTTTTTACTTTATGTCCAAATTTCAAGATGAAACTGACTAATAGATATACTGTAAAACTGATCTGAACAAGTGTTAAACGTAGTCAATACATCTAACATTTCTTATATATCTTTATTTAAATTAGTTTAATATTCAGATTATTCAACCTATTTCTATACATTTTACTTAATTTAAGTAATTAAAAAGAAAGTGTCTATTTCATAGTACTTTTTTAACAAGTAATATTTAAAACTATTAAAAAAAATAATCTTGTGCTTACAACAATATCATAATAAAAAATATTAAACATATGTTTAAGATGCTTCCATTTGGTAAAATATCTCTTTTTTTCTGGGAATGGTCTGAAATTACATATTTTTTTTTTTGCAGAATTTCAAAATGACAGACACTTGTCTTAGTGCAGAATAAGACCTTAGGAGTGTCCTACACACCACTCGGGAGGTGTTTGGCGAAGCATAATTTGGAATAATAAAGGGGGACGTACTCTCAGTTCCCCCTCCTGTGGTGTTCCCAACCATACAAACCACCTCAGGCAAGATCACACCAAGTTATGCAAATGTACAAAGAGCAAAAGAGGAACATCTGTATAAGCTATTAGGGTTTGCATGCTAATACTGCATCGCTAGGACTGAATAATAATAATAATAATAATAATAATAAGTTTGATGGGAGAATAAAACACACACCTGAAAACTTCCCCAGTCAGCCGTTCTCTAGAATACATAATGTGGTATGAATCATTTCACATGTGGCATGGGCAGCCGTCTCCATGCTGCTCCTCCTAATTCATTGCTAAACTAACAAAATAAGGCATTAGAAAAGCCCAAGCCATAGTTTCTACAAGTAACTTGTCTGAAAATGAGTCGTTATATTGCTTTGCTCTTTACTTCCTCGGAATTTCAAGGAAATATGTTACTCTAGTGCTGGGTGATATTGCTCAAACCCAGTATCGCAATAGCATCGAAACATTACAATATTGTTGTGCATAAAATTTACACGGTTGATTGAGTTCTTCTGATGAAAAACCATATATTAACCACCCTTTTTTGATTATCAGTGATTTTGTTTCTATTTTATTTAATAAAGAACTAAACTGTACTTCATTTATGTTTTATGGAGCCCTTAATTTTAAGTACTGCCTTCCTTGGATCCTGGTGTAGGAAGGATGTGATGATATCAATATATTATTAAAGTATATATTTAAAAAATAAATAATGTTTAAAATAGTGGACAAATTTCATTTTTTTTTTTTGCAAAGACAGTCCACATGGAAATGCTGCTATTTTGCATTCCTTTATGTGTTTAAATGCACAGTTTGAAAGTATTTTTTATTTATGTTTATTTAAACATCTTTGTGGTTTCTTTTCAAAGTGAGGTTGAAGATTTAGATTTTATCTAAATTTTTCATTATTTTCATTCTTAAATAATAATTAAAAAAAAAAAACTTTTTTAAGGAAATGTGTCCCAAGGTCTGAAAATCTATGTGTAACATTAAGAATCATCACTACAGAAATGTGTATTTTCTTTCGTTTTGATGAATAACTTTGATAATATTTGTGCACAACTGTTCAAAGCTGTGCTTGCTGCTCATGTACTGCTGGCGTTTTTGAGTTCTGCTCAAAATGAGCTAAAGTTCTCGCTGCTAAATCATTCACTCTTTCTAACACATGCTCTCAGTCTCAGACTCAAAAATCGTATCGAGTCTGAAAATACGAGCACCGTTACGCCCTCATGATGTAGATGGTCACCCAGCACTGTTATAAACTAATAAAGCCCAGTAATAGCTTGTCTACTGCGCTATCCCAGCTCTACATAGAGTGTTGCTGAATGAAGGAGCAACTTTGCATCTTTAATCTCATTTGTGATTTGCTGGAATGTGGGCGGGGAACAGTGTAATCTCTACCCTACAGAGCTAATCTGACACAAAGATAATTTGACACAAAACTGAGCAGCTCTGCAACAGTCTCATCACATTTAAATGGAAGCTCAAATGCAGCAAGAAATGACTTCACTTTTTATTACACATGCCATCACACTTAATGATATTTCCATTCCCCATATTCTAATTTCCCCAGACAGAACTAGCCACATGCAAGCACAAGTTTCCTCAGTTTAGGCAATCAAACTCAAGAAACAGATAGGGCTCCTGCTTCTGTCCCTCTCTCCTGACAGCTTTTCCGTCTCCCGCTCCAGTTATCTCTTTTGACACTCAGTCCACTCTATTACATGGAAAAGCTCTTAGGCATTTAATAAGGGATGCTTCATCTGTCCAAAAGTCTTATTGTGAGCTAGAGTAAGCCAAGACAGGCAGAGTGATCGAGAGCGAGGGGGGAATGGGAGGAAAAATAGGATTTTTTTTCCCCACCTGAGCATGTAATTCAATGCACGTCTATTCTCAAAAGTCAAGAATGACATAAACGGTAAAGTAATAGACTCTACTTTCTACACATAAATACACCCTTTATTTCATGGATGAAAACACTGCAAGAAGACAAAAAAATTATCAATAATAATGTAATAAGAATAAAAATTATAAAAAAATTGAACACATTTGCAAATATTGTTTTATTACCATAATACATTGCCTCATATTGTTTCCCGAGATGTGAAAGGGACATTCCAATTGCAGGCAGATAAAGATTTAAAGGGGAAAATAAACATTTGTGACTAATTCAGTAGTTAAGAAGTAAACAAAGTCCGAAAGAGTGTTTTGATGTGGGACAGCTGATTGTAGAGAAACCTACTGACTCAGATTTCTCTACAGTGGGGGTGATAGGAACCAGGTGTCATGATGGCGACAATGCAAACATAGCCATTTACAATCACCGGCCACTTTATTAGGTACACCTTGCTAGTAAAAGGCTGAACACCCTTTTGCCTTCAGAACTGCTTTAATTCTTCGTGGCAGACTTTCAACAAGGTGTTGGAAACGTTCCTCAGAGATTTTGGTTGGTTATTTGAGTTCCTTTTGCCTTTATATCATCTGGAACCAGTCTGCCCATTCTCCTCTGACCTCAACAAGGCATTTTCATCCACACAACTGACCGCTCACTGGATATATTATTTGTGTACCTAATAAAGTGACCGGTGAGTGTAATTTACTGTCCAAAATCACTGCTGCTTTCTTGTTTTTGTATGTGACATTAATGATGGTAAAATAGAGTAAATCTGAAGAAAAAAATGAAATTTGCTTTGCTGCACAACATCCTGCATGTATCTCTTAAACATGAGTAGATTTTTAAAAAATGTTTGAAAGATGTTTGAACCCAAGGCCTTTCCTCAAACCTATTATAAAACAGTGTCTCGAGCATCAGGCAGAATAAAAATACATGAACTATTTCATGCATTGACATGCTGTGATATACACTTTAGACATCCGGTTCCTATCACCAGCACTGTGAACAATTCTAACAATTCTAAGTTGCTCTAGAACACAGCATTTCCCTTCAAACTTTGAAGAATTGGCAGAATTTCCCCTTAAATCTTGATAAATATAGTAAATATAACGAAGCCATTCCCAGCATTCAGTATTTGCTCTATATTAAGGTTCCTTATACTTAGAAATGTAAACATTTCAAAACAATGAAATGAGGAAGCTCTTAAGAAATTTTGCATAAAGTGCAGAACCAAGTGATGATTTTCCATTATCATATGCTTTATTGTGTTGGCATACAGCATCTCAAGGAATGTGTTCTGCATTTTCCATATATAACTGACATATTCCGGAGAGCTCATTTCACATTATTAAGTGCATTGCCTTTTTAATGCATCTTGCTCTAAAGAGAAAGTGACAGCAGGACACAACCTAAAATTTAACAATGGCCTTATTGACCAAACATGTGAGCATAGATGGAATAACTAACAAAACAGCCCACAGCAATAAACCAGTAAAGGTGTCATCATCCTTCTATTTTTAGTCAAGCAACTGCAAAGATTTGGCTATGTACTCCTACAATTCAGATAGATAGATAGATAGATAGATAGATAGATAGATAGATAGATAGATAGATAGAGATGTGGGCACCCCCAGTCAAATTACATGTTTTGTTGATGTTCTCAGTGACACGTCCTATACAGACACTTCTGCACATTTACGTGCAAAATGACTGTTTATCACAGAGTAATATATGTTAAACTCAACAAATCAATACATATTGTATACCAAAATGACCAGAAACGTCACAATTAAGTGTGTTCTCTGTTGTACAACAAAAAATGTAATCAGACTGGGGTGTTTACATTTTTTGCAGACAGATAAACATCCTCAATGCTTTATGAATAAGGAATATTGCTGTTATTGTTGTGGCTGCTGCTGTTTCAGGGGGCCGTACTTAAGCATGGCCTACTTCATCAGGCAGTATGTGCTCTTCGTTGCTGATGGGGAGACCACATGGCCATCTGCGCACTCATAAGCCCTTGAATGTCAGTGGGATTTCGGAGACGAATAAGATTCAGACTCTCAGCATCTTCTTCGCCTCTTTAAAGCTGGCCGATGCTTGAGCGAGGCAACGACAGCTGGTCGCATAGGAAACGGGTCAGAGAATATTATTAGCCCCCGTCTCCTATGCTCCAAAGAAAACAAATGGCTACACAGAGCAAATGCTGTCAAATTGTAAATCATGAGTCGATGTACCCCCCCCTTCCCCAACAGACCCCCCACCCATACCACATCAACCTTCTCTCGCGCTCTCTCTCTCTCTCTCTCTCTCTCTCTCCCACACATACAGAAATGAATCGATCAAAGTCTGGACAGTATCAGCAGAGCACCTTATCTTTGTAATTTGGAGGGTGGGGGTGGTGTGCAGAGGGAAATCAGCTGGTGGTCATAAAAGGGTCTCATCAAAGCAGGACAGCATCAAACACTTAGCTAACCTGTTGATCTGAAGATAAGCTGTGATTTTTTTACTATCATTATTATTATTATTATTATTAATTTATTTATAAATTATTTTAGTTATTATTTTAGAAGCCTGCATCTCTCCAGCGATCATCAGAGCATTTACAATGTCAAAGTTATTTTATTAGCATCACCTCTCTCCTTCAGAACCTGCTGAACCCGGGGTCCAGAGACTTTGGGGGTGGGGGAGGGGAGGGGAGGGGGTTAATTTAGGGAGAGGACCTGAACTTAAGCAGCCAAACCCAACTTTGCGATATAAGGCGATGCACAGAGTTTAAACTGGGGGCCACTGCGTCTGACTCGTTTTCCGTTGCCCGATTTCTCTACAGTCCTGGCGTCTCTGGACACCCAACACACTGTAACGTCGCCGGACCGCAGCGCCAACACAAGCAGCTCAAACGCACGCAGCTCAGATGCTCTTCACAGCATTCAGACGCGGACGCGGTGTAGCGGTCGTTTACCTACCCATGTCTGCGATCTGTCCACTTTCTGGTTTAGAGCGCTTGGTGGTGTGGCCACGGGAGCCGCATGGCACTCTCAGTCCTCGCGCTGCGTCGGCCTCATCCAGCCGCTCCGGTCAGCTGGCATAGGTCCGGCAACCGAACGATGACCGAAGCGAATGTTCAAAAAGAAAGAGGAAAGGAGAGAAAGAGAGGGGAGAGAGGCAGGAGACGTGCTCCTGCGTGCCAGCTGCGCTGCTGAGGTGGACTGAAAAAAGTCCGTAATTCCGTGATCGCGATAGATTTCAGTTCCGCAGCTGCGCCGAGCAACACGTCTCTCCGCGCGGACGAAAGCGGGGGAAAAGCGCGCACATCGTTCCCGACAAAGTACAGAACGGAGCCGGTTCCGATCTGCGCCGGACCGCGCACACGCTGCCAGTCACGAATGAGTCAGAATCTGCTGGTGCGCGGGCGGTTAGTCGCCTGATCCATCGGGCGGTTTTCAGAAGCGAATAAATGAAAGACTCCCAGAAAGCCAGCAGAGCCAAATCTGCCAAGAATAAAGGTCCTCCGTCCTGTGAACGCGCGGCGTGTCCGCGATGAGAGTATCCCAGCGTCCGCGCGACGCACGCAGCTTCTCCTCAGCGCACGTGTGCTCTGTTTCTGTCTTCTTCTTTCTTTTTTCAAACTCCCCTCGAAAATCTCTAAGAAATGGGCTTGGAGAGGCTTGTGTGTGTGTGCGTGTGTGTGTGTGTGTGTGTGCCACTGCGCTGCCGGTGCGCTAACAAGAATGCTCAGTCTGATTTGGCAACTTCGCCCAGCGCGATGAATCGGATTGCCCTCTTCTGGTGGGAAAGAACTCCTGTAGCCTGAAGTGATTCAGACTGTAGTCCCAAACAGGCAGTGTAGTCACTTCATTCTAGTCTTGGTGCAGAAAGAATCACAGCTTGCAACACTGACAGACTCTGTACTAGTGGTGCTACTAATGCACAAATAAAGGCACCATGCAGGGTCATGACTCAGTCATCAAGGTACAGACAATGCAAGTGCACCCTCAAAAGGTACAGCAGCGGTTTTAAGGTCCATTAATGTACCTTACATGAGTTTTTCCTAGTGGAAAAGTAGATATTTGTACCTTTTCATAACCAAATGTTTTAAATTAGAGCATTAAAATAACAAGCCTGGAGGCGAGGCGGGGTGTGGAGTCAGTACAGCTTAGAACAGATCATTTCAGTGGATTCTGGTTCAGTTATGTTCTCTGACTAAAGGTGCTGGGATGTACCCCTGAGTGTACCAATAATAATAATAATAATAATAATAATAATAATCACCATCATGAAAAAAGTGACCAAATTATGCCACAAATAATGTAATAAGCAGTCGCTTTTGAGCCAAACTCTGAAGAACCTTTCAGTAGTTGGTCCTCAGAAATGCTATTTTTGGACACTTTTGAACACACATAACCTAAAGCTTAGAATCCCTACAATTATACATCCAAGCCAAGACCCGTTATGAAACCTGCGGAATTCCACTGATTTTCCACAACGTCTGCTTAATTCAGTTACTGAGATGTAAACAAAGTCAGAGTGGTTTGATGTGAAATGGTGCATTGTAGAGAAACCGAGTTCTTCACATGATAGAAACCAGGGGTCATGATGTCTACAGTGCAGACATGGCCATTATATTTACTGTAAACCTGCATGTATCTTTAGAGTGTAATGTGTTAAATGTAATGTTGATAATAAGAGAATCGTTGTAAATCTGAAAATAAATAAATAACATCAAATCTTTTGTAATGTGGAGCGAGGAGGTGGACGCACGTGCTGAGATAAGCGAGATTTATTAAGGGCAAATCCAGGGTCATAGTCGAGACAGCCCAGGGTCAGAGATCCAACACGGATTGATCAGGGGACAGACATGACAGACACCAGAATCCAAGAAGCAGAACAGAACAAAGACTAATACAACCAACACAGCAGATAACAAAGACCAGCAGACACAAGGGGCAAACACAGGGCTTAAATACAGAGTAAAGAGGGACAGGTGGAAAACAGGTGGAGACAATCAGGGGCGGAGTCATGAAAGGAGGGGGCTAAACCAAAACAAACGCACATGGACAGGACTGGGAGGGGCCAATCGTGACATTTTTATGCATACAAGCAGAAATGACATATTATTTGCAGTTAGAGAGCAACTTATAAACATCTACTTACTGTTTACTTCACCTGGATAGCACTGGTCATATTTTCTACGTTGTCTCTAATAGCAGTAATATCCATTATGACTTCATAATTGAACCCAGGGGTGGGCAATGTGGCAAAAGTGTAAGACCATGATACTTTTCATGATACACAACATGTTGTGACAGTTATTTTTTATCTATTTTATACACACACCGGCCACTGATTAGGACTATAAATGAACTAAACTTTTCAAAATTAAGGTTATAATAATATAAATGAAATGAAATAAAGGTTAAAAAAACATTCATTAGTATAGAATCTTTATATTATGTATAGCTTGGCTGTACATTTGCTAGTAAAAGGCTGGACCCCCTTTTGCCTTCAGAACTGCCTTAATTCTTCATGGCACACTTTCAACAAGGTGTTGGAAACGTTCCTCAGAGATTTTGGTTGGTTATTTGAGTTCCTGTTGAGTTTCTATCATCTGGAACCAGTCTGCCCATTCTCCTCTGACCTCTCACATCAACAAGGCATTTTTGTCCACACAACTGACCGCTCACTGGATATTTCCTCTTTTTCGGACCGTTCTCTGTAAACCCTAGAGATGGTTGTGCGTGAAAATCCCAGTAGATCAGCAGTTTCTGAAATACTCAGACCAGCCCGTCTGGCACCAACAACCACGCCACGTTCAAAGTCACTTAAATCCCCTTTCTTCCCCATTCTGATGCTCGGTCTGCACTTCAGCAAGTTGTCTTGACCACCTCTACATGCCTCAATGCATTGAGTTGTGGTCATGTGATTGGCTGATCAGCTATCTGTGTTAACCAGCAACTGAACTGTACCTAATAAAGTGGCCAGTGAGTGTATAAGTTGAAACAAACAAAGCAGTGCTGCATACTTGTATTCAGAATGTTGCATGCTGTGCTATACTACAATTAAACAAGACCAATCAACCTCTCGTTGTAATCAAACAGCCCGTTGGAAAGTCAGAAAGAACTATTTCAGCAATATGCTCAGCAAAGTATACCGTGTTGTGTAATTTATCACAATAACCATAATATTGTCATATCGCCCAGCCCTCATTAATCTTCATACATGAATTATTTCCATACATTGTTTTCAATAAATTGATACATCCTTTTATTTGTTCAACTGTTATATACCTAAAAGCTACAGCATATGACACATAGAATCAGGTAAGGAAATGGTTGTAAAGGCATGACGAGATCTTTCTTCTGACACTTTAAAGCCAACTGTGGGCTCCTTGCATGGAGCCACACTAAGCCTGAAAGATGAAAATGACAGCAAAGCAAATTTTAAACTCTGCAGGCAGACCCTGATAGCAAGCTTGTAAAATACTGACAGCATTGCAGTCTGTGCTTTTGAGATATGACAAAAGAAGACATACAAAAAATTGCTAAGAAACACCTTGCAGGCTGTGCATTAGTAATAATAAATCTGCAGTCTTTAAAATGTTTACAGAAGAACATGTGATGAGACACCAGAGTGCTGGACACAAACAGTTAAGCGCTCACATCTGCATGGTTTAATACTATAGACAAGAATGTCCCTGGATTTACAGAAGAACATAAAAGCTTGTTATAATTATGGTCAATGGACAATGGACAAGTGCTTCAGGCCTGTCTTCAAGTCAAAGATTTACGTCCTTTAACTAAGTACAAGGAAGTGATTGCGCACATTCAGCAATGTAAATGTGAAACTAAGTGCACAAAGAAGGCATGTGCAAAGACAGACTCTTGAGGCTTGAGGTCCTGTCCTTTTGGCCTCTCGGCTGATGTGTATAACAACTGTGTTTTATGTGGCCAGTGTTCATGACCCATTTCAGCCTGTGAGCTGGTTTGGGTTCATAAGCTTCACTGCTCTTGGGCAGGATTGTGAGATGGCTTCTATACAGCCAAAAAATGTTCAAGACAAGCCAAAATTCATGAGAAACCACACAAATTTTAGCAGTAGATTGAAGTAATAGAAAATTTAACCAACACAATTTCAATAAAACTCCTTTGAGTATGGCATCCACTGATGTATTGCCTTTAGCAATTTGCAGTCAGTATTTAAGTTGTCTCTCAATTTTAAACAAATGTGTTAATTTTATCCCTGCTACGAACAACCACAAGCAGAAAAACATGAAAAAAGAAACCATGAATAAGTTAAATAAGATAGTACCTAATAAAGTGGCCGGTGAGTGTATATTGCAAGCATAACTTTTCCTCATGCACATTTTAAAAACTTGTTAACCTTTATAGGTTCTGTCGAACGATCAAGGGCCATTCCAATTCCCTAGTATTGCAGAATGCTGTATAATCAGTAGTGCAGTGTGATCTGGATATTCTGTGTCACGTTAAGACTTATACACACTTCCATTATATCAATAATAAATAGACAATAGTAAATGATACAGATGGGTAGGACAAAGGCCTTCTGTCAACATGAGTGACTTAAACGTCTGTTGATCAAAGCCGCCATGACTGAATGGAGAAGTTTGGCCTATTCAAATTTCAGCTGCATTATTAAGTAAAACCAATTATTAATTTTTTAAGTCCACTAAAATAATGACAATCCACCCCTCATGTACTACAACGTACTTATGTACTACAACCATCCTGCAAGCCCATAAAAATATTGCACGTAATTTAGAGAAACAAAAAAATCGCCTGATTTTGCACCAGTGGCTACGGATGCAGAAGCTTGACATCCGATTGAACAATGCTGGACAGTTCATTTAACCATGTTGGCATAAAAACAAAAAGGCAAATGTCAAGTGTGTGAAAAGTATCTTAGGAATAAGCCATGCCCCCGACTGGCAATGAAAATATGACATGACATTACATTTCAGGGTAAAGATTTAGAGAACTCCTTAAAGCCACATCTATTTTGTGGTTGTTTTTGACCGATCTTCACAGAACCTGGATGAGAGGATGACAGCATTAAGAGTCTTCCCAACGTGGGCAGGCTGAAGAGCTTCAAAATGGATCTGAGAGAAGCTTTTTCTTTTAAGCGTGTGAGCTAAACAAAGCACGAGGCCCAGCAGTGGACAATAAAAACATACTTTTGCTCAATCAGGTTTAAAGCATACAGCAGATTGCTTAAGTGATCTATGCGAAGCCACCCTATCTGCAAAACACTCTTTCAAATGGTTCATGAATAAACAAAGGTCAAGTGCATGACCCTTTAATGGTACTTTACGTCAGGGTCATAGCCATTATTTGATGCAACTGCGTGTGACTGCCCTTTACAGCCTTTCTAATTAGACATAATGGGCCCTTGAGTTCTAATATGTAATGTACTGTACTCAGCTACTGACAATAAAACACGCAGTGTCAATCATCCTAATTTTGTCACTCAGTAGAAGCACAGAGATTACTGTGGTGTGGGAGCCTGTGTTAGACATGAATAAAGGCAAAGAAAATAAACTGGCCTCCATATGTCTCATAGATAGGTTGATTTTAATAGAAGTATTATGTTCATGTAACAGAAACACATACTCTTAGGGGTGGCCAATATGATGATATATTATCAACATCATGATAAATTACATAATCATATACTTTTCTCAGTATGCGGTGGATATTGTTGGCTTTGTAAAACACTGAGCAACTGGCAGTCTGTTATCTTTTATTAGTCTATTAATTTATTTGCAAACACCTACTTGCTACATAACATTCACATAGTCATGCCATAACCATATGATGGCAGATGTCATAATCTGTCATGAGATGTCAGATAATGTAACAGTGTCATGTTACGATTACTGGAAATGTTTATGACAGATGTCAAATTTGATTTCATGGCAGCTAAGCAACTAAGCTGTCATGGTCTCAGACATTATGGTATCTGTCAGGTGTTACCAATTATTTTCACCTGTTTATTTTCTCCCTACTGTTCTTTCTTAAATATTTCCGTAAATCTTTACTTCTGCAAAATGCTAAATGAAAAAATAAATGTACTTATTTTTGATTATTTTTGTATCCTGCCTCCCGCCCAATCACTGCTGGGATAGGCTCCAGCACCCCCTCGCTTCCCTGAGGGAGAAGCGGCTTAGAAAATATATATATATAAAACCCCAATTCCAATGAAGTTGGGACGTTGTGTAAAACATAAATAAAAACAGAATACGATGATTTGCAAATCCTTTTCAACCTATATTCAATTGAATACACTACAAAGACAAGATATTTAATGTTCAAACGGATAAACTTTATTGTTTTTTGCAAATATTCACTCATTTTGAATTTGATGCCTGCAACACGTTCCAATGAAGTTGGCACACTGTCAACAAAAGACTGGAAAAGTTGAGGAATGCTCAAAAAAACACCTGTTTGGAACATTTCCCAGGTGAACAGGTTAATTAGAAACAGGTTAGGAGAAATCTCTGCAAGTAAGCGTCAAGGCAGAAAACCAACGTTGAATGCCCGTGACCTTCGATCCCTCCGGCGGCACTGCATTAAAATTTCCTCACTACTAAATATTCCACAGTCAACTGTCAGTGGAATTATAACAAAGTGGATGGGATTGGGAATGACAGCAGCTCAGCCACGAAGTGGTCAGACACGTAAAATGACAGAGGTCAGCGGATGCTGAGGGGCATAGTGCGCAGAGGTCACCAGCTTTCTGCAGAGTCAATTGCTACAGACCTCCAAACTTCATGTGGCCTTCAGATCAGCTCAAGAACAGCGTAGAGAGCTTCATGGAATGGGTTTCCATGGCCGAGCAGCTGCATCCAAGCCTTACATCACCAAGCGCAGTGCAAAGCATGGAATGCAGTGGTGTAAAGCGCCGCCACTGGACTCTAGAGCAGTGGAGACGTGTTCTCTGGAGTGACCAATCACGCTTCTCCGTCTGGCAATCCGATGGACGAGTCTGGGTTTGGCGGTTGCCAGGAGAACGGTACTTGTCTGACTGCATTGTGCCGAGTGTAAAGTTTGGTGTAGGGTTGTTTTTCAGGAGTTGGGCTCGGCCCCTTAGTTCCAGTGAAAGGAACTTTTAAAGCTTCAGCACCAAGAGATTTTGGCCAATTTCATGCTCCCAACTTTGTGGGAACAGTTTGGGGACGGCCCCTTCCTGTTCCAACATGACTGCGCTCCAGTGCACAAAGCAGGTCCATAAAGACGTGGATGAGCCAGTTTGGTGTGGAAGAACTTGACTGGCCTGCACAGAGTCCTGACCTCAACCCGATAGAACACCTTTGGGTTGAATTAAAGCGGAGACTGTGAGCCAGGCCTTCTCGTCCAACATCAGTGTCTGACCTCACAAATGCGCATCTGGAAGAATGGTCAACAATTCCCATAAATACACTCCTAACCCTTGAGGAAAGCCTTCCCAGAAGAGTTGAAGCTGTTATAGCTGCAAAGGGTGGGCCAATATCATATTAAACCCTATGGATTAAGAATGGAATGTCACTCAAGTTCATATGCGTGTGAAGGCAGACGAGCGAATACTTTTGGCAATATTGTGTGTGTACATATTAACATACTTAATAACATACTGTTCCAATTTTTTTTGGACGTTGGTTTATACTTAATGCTGCTAGTTTGCTTTCTCTTTGCTTTGTTGTGGTTTTATATTATGTTATATATGTTCATTTTATTTTGTCATGAAGGGCCTAAATTGAAAAAGTGTGAAACTGCCAAGAACTCCATGTGCAGTAATTCTAGGTAAGAAACATTTTTATCTTTACAATAGCACTTATCTAACAGGGGTTGTTTCTTTTATGTGTCTGAAACTGGACAGAGAAAATTTCTTTTAGGTATGTTTTTTTCCTTCTGTTGTAAAGCTACCATCTTGGAGAAATGAAGTTTTGTCCTGACACCAACAATATAAATGCATGGTGGTCTGTTCCGCTGATGGATGGAGTTGGGAGTGACTGCTGTATTCTACAGCAGTATATTGTAGCAAAGACTCCACCTGATAAAATGGCCAGTCCGTGAGTGTACAAACAAAACAGGTGTATCTGATCACCCAGAAACTGCGCTATTTACATTTATTGTTTAAAGGAAGCAGCATCGGCACTGGAGTAAGTTCAGAGGTCAGTGCATGGACTGTTTAAACAAGATGTATTGAACTTTTTTCGGTTAGATTAGACATAAACTAGAGAAATGTAGATTGTGAATTTATAAAAACTACTTGTTTGTTTGCAGTCCCCAGTGAATCAATGTGGAACAAGGAACCAAAGCAGAGCAGAAATGAAAAAAAGCATCACAAGATACACTTTTTGAAGCTCCTCACTAACAAAGTGATCGTGAAAATCCATGGAGAATTTAGCAGAGCACTGATAGTAAAGTGAAGGAATCTTATCATATCTGTTTCGTACTGCTCATAGATTATGTTGGTGTTTAAGTGGGAATTTTCATATGATTTAGATGGAAAGGGACCATCATAGGACCACCACCAGGTATTATTTGGATGGTGGTCTATTCTCAGCACAGCATTAACACTGACATAGTAGTGTGTGTGTGTGTGTGTGTGTGTGTGTGTGTGCGTGTGTGTGTGTGTGCGATGTTGATGCAAGTTTATCAGACACAGTCATGCAGGTGGGGTTTTATTGCAGTCGTCAGTGTCACTGGTTGAGAGTAGGGGTGGGGAGAAAAATCGATTCTTACATGCATCGCGATGCAGATGTGAGATTCTATATCGATTCACAAATGTCAAACAATGTTTTTCTAAATATCGATTGATAACACAATGTTGACGGAACACAAAAGGCGGAACTTTGCAAAGCGCAGAAGTGTAGCACCCGGACAGTCTGCGGCGGCACATTACATTAAAAGCTACTGCAGGGGTCGGCAACCCAAATGTTAATGAGAGTCATTTTGTCCTTTCAGCAAAAATCTAATCACCTTGGAAGCCACAACATTGTGCGTACAATTTACCCCCTTGACTGTAAATGTGTTCCAGTACGTGCTAATGTCCTAGTGTGGGGTAAAAATATAATAAAAACAAAAACACAGACTTCCTTTGCTCTGCTTTAAGCGTTAGCCGCATTTCTTGCATCACCAGCAGGAAACTTTTCTATAAAAGAAGAATAATTTCTTGTAAAATGTCTCTCAATGTTTTACTTTTTCCGAGGCTGAAGTCACTTCTCATTCTCCTGCTTCTCATTCGAATATTTCTGTTCCACCTTAAATAGTGCCTGAGGTGCCAGAATGTAATTGCTGCACCATTTAAGGTGGAACAGGTAAATTGTACTTGCTGCCAACAAGACGACCACTGAGCAAGTCATTTCAAAGCTTCCACCCAACTCAGAACGAAGAACGAAGCAAATTACAAACTCTATTACAACTTTTATTACCAAGGATTTGCATCTGTTACGTTGTTGAGAACCAGAGCTTTCATGCTATGTTGCACATTTTGGAGTTGAGACACAGCGTGCTGTCTTGAAGATATTTTACTGACACAGTGACCCTACAGCAACACCAAAACCAAAGTTATGAAATCACTAAGGAAAATGGGCAGAATAGCTGTAATCTGCTGCATGGACACCCACGGGCACAGGATCTTATTTCACCGTAATTGCCCATTTTATTACGGATTAGTGGCAGCAGCGTCTCATGTGCTTCAAACAAGAGCAGTGAATGAGAGCCTTCCAGTTGCTTTGCCACATCGCTTTCGTTTGGTTTATTAATAAAGGATATTGGAAATAAATTTGTTATGGATTGTTTATTATAAATACTTTGCTTTGAAAGTACCAAGTTGTCTCACAGTGACAAAAAAATAAATCCTCTGTAGAAAAAAGATGCATTAAGATGCATCGATACTCGTTTTATAATCGCATCGCAGCTCTCTGAATCATAATCACATTCAATCTGAGGTGCCTAGAGCTTCCTACCCCTAGTTAAGAGTGCACCACCATGCAAAATATCCAGCCAAGATTATCTCTGTGGTCACAAACAGACCACTGAAGAAGGGCTAGAGGAGCCCAGTCTTGCATTTTTTGAGCTGCCGCCGTGGAGAGTTTGGTGTCAACACATCTAGAAGCCTCAATTGCCTGGATCAGGTGTGCTGAACGGGGGTTGGAGCTAAATTTTAGTTTTAGTAATACAAGTGCTGCATGAAGAAAAAGATAAGCCCTAATCTTTAAGTGTACACCACCCGTATGACAACTAAGGGTGGTTAAGGTGGCCAAAAAAGAACTTTAGGTTGCATACGCAGGATTCTTATTAATGTCTTGTTGGTTTCATGTTTCATTTTTTATTTTTTCTGCAAAATGTTTGAGTTTTGTCCACTTTTTAAGGAACTCTGATTTAATAAAATAGTTGTCCTATCATTTTTGATTGTTGTTTTGTTAGATTTATCTACAAATTGAATAAAAAAATGACTTTATTGTTGCAGAATGTATTTTGAAGAAATCCTTTATCGTACTTTTAAATGTGCAAGCCAGTCAAAATGGGAGGTTGCAGGCTGGAGGTAACTTGTTTTTAACTAGTTTTGAACTAGTTAACTAGTTTTGAATAAGGCTGAGAATCAATATCCACATATCAGCTGACTCTGGGATAATTCCAGTGTTCTTACAATTCCAGGCCACTTGTGCTTAATTTACAGTCCAGATTAGGCCCAGTTGTTTCTCAATTTCTGGCTGACTTATGGCACTACACAGGTGTCTATGTGGCCCTGATGTGGCAACCATGAGCGGACCACCCAAGTGCCGTCAATCTGTGTGGCATGTGAGCCAGATAAAAATGGGAGGAGATGTGGGCCATACCTGGGCCAGAATCATTTTGCTATCTAAACCAAGTCTGGTGTGGATCTGTTCCAGATATGGTTTATATCTTAAGGTCAGCTTCTGTTCCAGATTAGACCCAGTTGTGTGCATCATTTTTGGCTGATCAAATCAAAACTGTACTGTGTTGTGCAGCAGTTAGGCACGGTCAAGCATGTTCTGTGGTGAACAAAGCTGTTATCATGCTAGTCCTCTCTCTCTTCGTCAGCAGCACTGTTTAACATTTAACAGTTGTTAGATTGGTGTTTTATAACCATGTAAGCAACTAAACTTTGATTATTTTTGATGGAATGAAAACAATCTAAATGTGACCCTTTGCCACTCATCTCCCCACCTCCCTCACACTCCAGCTTCTAATTATATTTGGAGTTGGTTTGAAGGTATGAAATAAGTGGTTAATCCTTAATCCATGACTGCTCGTAGTCTCAGAGCCAGAGTTAGGCTTGGTTTATAATCTGGATATTTCCCATTGTTGCTTTTTGCCCTCGGTCTTGTTTTCAGTGAGAGATTCCTGCTCAGTGAGGTTCAGATTGAACGAATGACAAGCTAAGAACATTCCATATTTTGGCCCAGGTACAATTCATGTCATTGTTCTGCTGGGTGAAGCGCTGCAGTGAAGGTTGAGGCATCTGGGTGCATCTGAGCAGTTAAAATACTTCTCTAGCCTTTATAATTCATCCTACTGCTGCTAAGCTGATTAGATTGATAAGCACTTTCTTTCTTTCTCCACACTTTTCTTTTTCTATTCTGGTGAGGGTAATCTTTGTCTCATCTGGCCATATGCCCAAAACTGGCTTTTTAATTACATTTTCTTTTTAGCAAACTGTAAACTGGCCATTCGGTACTTGAAGTTTACCATGGGTTTGCGTTTTGTGGTGAACCCTCTGCTACACACGGTTTGTGTTTTGAAGGATTTGGTTGGATCTGAACAGTTAAGATGCTTCTGTGCCCTTTAGAATCCACCCAGCTGCTGCTATCAGTGGTCACATCATTTGTAAAGATAAACAACCCATCTCCACTATCAGCCTTGCATGCCAACACCACTTTGATTCACAGATGAGGCGGCTTGCTTTAGATCATGAGCAGTTCCTTCCCATTCCTTTTCCTCATTACACAGTTCTGGTTAAAAATTGTCTCGCTTATCTGTCATGGCCACTCTTCGACTGTGTGGTCAGTTGGTTGTACATGGATCTAATTAGGCACAGAATGTTTACAAACAATGTTCAGTACCATCTCCTTACTGCAGAGATGGTACTGATCTCCTGCTGTCTGAACTGTGCTGAACCACATCATTGCATCTTCTCTCTGATTCATACACACTGAGCAATATATCACAACTATTACTGTAATAACACTTTACACTGTAATATTGATGCAACTCCGAGTGAGTTATCTCTATACTCATTGTGCTTTTAGTGTACCTCATACCACTCAGTGCCTGCTATCATGTAAATACAAATCTGTCTCATATGCCATGTAAATATGCAAATAGATATACACTCACTGGCCACTTTATTAGGTGTTCAATTGCAGTGAGCACACTTGCTTGGAGCAGTGGGCAGCCCTATCCACAGTGCCCGGGGAGCAATTGGGGGTTAGGTGTCTTGCTCAAGGACACCTCAGTCATGTCAGCACTGGGGATCAAACCGGTGACCTTCCAGTCACAGGGCCAGTTCCCTAACCTCTAGCCCATGACTGCCCCCATTTGATAATGTTCATTTATGATTAACTCAATGAGTTTATGATTAACTCAATGTTCATTTGTTCAAATAACACATAGGAATAATGGGACATGTGCTAAAAGGAAAAATCCAAATTCTTTGTGAGATCTTTCTTTACAGCTAGTTCTTACATTTACTGTCCATGGTAGCAGCATACTGAAAATCTGGGTAGTCAGCGGTTTTATTTATTTATTTATTATTATATATATTTTTTGTTACTCCCACATGAGAAAAGTTAGCCTTGAGGCAGGTTATGCCACAATAAAAAAAGACACACCACTGTGTTTGTTTGTATTTACCTTTACCCCTGTTTGGCTGGCTGTGCAAATATTTGGCACAACAACACTACCAGCACCATGCCAAAACAGAGAAGATGCACCGTTGGGAGGAAGTAAAGCTGAACTAAAGGTATTTTTCTGCAAGCTATTTTATTTATTCCTATAAGGTTATTCAACTGGCATTTTCACAAATCAGCTTTACAGTGATCTGGGTCTAATGTGGTGGGACAAACTCTCTAAGGACCTAAGGAAGAAACGCTGAGCGGAACCAAGACTCCAAAAGGGAACCCATCCTCCTGTGGTCAACAGCAGAATTATCATCAAAAATGAGAGTTATGTGTATTATGATTGAAAAATTGAAGTGAGTTTAAATATTAAACAGAGGCATTGAGATAAACCAGTGAACCTATAACTGATAAGAATTGCGACAGATGTAGACAGAGGGCCTGATGCACTAAACCTTTTTGTCCCTGTTTCAGGTGTGTACCAAATGCATTCTGGTACACAAGCTCACAGTTTATGGGCCTTTTGTGTGGTAAACCGCAAAATGTGCTTCTCTTCCTCGTGCATATCTCTGCTGTCGGAACAAAAGAAGGAAGGCAAAGAATTAAAATACTTTAACACACTATGTAAAGGGCAGCAGGCATTTTCAAATTATGTCAAAAACTGAAAAATGGAGCGTCACGCAAAATGTTGGAGAATCGTGCAAGAAGTGGCTAAAGTGATAGTCTGAAGTATATATAATATTATATAATATAGCAAGGCCAATATATATAACAAACATTAGGGACAGTCATGGGCTGGATGTTGGGGAACCAGCCTTGTGACCGGAAGGTTGCTGGTTCGATCCCTTTGGCTGACAGCCCGTGACTGAAGTGCCCTTGAATGAGGCACCTAACCCCCAATTGCTCCCCGGGCACCGTGGATAGGGCGGCCCACTGCTCCCCAGAGAATGTGTTCACTAGTGTGTATGTGGGTGTTTCACTGCACGGGTGGGTTAAATGCAGAGGTCTAATTCCACAGTGTGCAAACACAGTGACAAATAGTTGTTAATTCTATTCTATAGTACATGTCCCTAAAGCAAGTGACGTTGGTTAAGGTCACAAAAGACATGTTGTTGAGAGACGTCTGTTAACTGTGGCAGCAGACGCAGCAGCTAGACGGAGGCCTTGGATACCCTGTTTAAACTTAAATATGTTTCCCATTTATTCTCTCACTTGGGCTCTACTCTACAAAGTCTCATACTCATACTGATTACTGAGCAGAGTTGTCTTATGTTGGTGTTTTCCAGTGGGAGATTCTTGCTTTGTTTATTTGTTTTTGCTAAAAGGATTTGCCTTGTGTGTTATCTGCTTTCAGATAATGCCTGTTGTAAAAAGCACAATCCAATAAAATTTGACTTGATCTTGATAATTTTTTCTGGATCTGGATGAAATTGTCTTGCAAGAGATTTTTTGTTTAGTAAATTATTTATGTCTTTTTGTAGATTCAGGTGGAACTCTGCAGGAACACTGTTTTATGTGGTTAATAACATATGTTTGATCATTTTGATTGCTAATGTGCTTTAACTCTAATAAAATCTAAATTCACACATTTCATATAGATAGATAAGTCACATCACATATGCTCTTGCCACAGCATGTCATGGGGTTCAATGGGGTTCAAGTCAGGACTTTGACTAGACCTCTACAAAACCTTCAGTTTTGATTTTTATCTATTCAGTGGTGGACTGGTGATCTAGATCATTGTTTTGTTGCTGTAATGCCGTGGAGCGATGACAAGGGGGACAGAGAGAATCCGGAGTCTGTGTCAAAACGGTCCAGGGTCAGAGAGCCAACATGGATAGATGGAGGGACAGACATAACAAAAAGGAAAACAGGAAAAACACACAAAGGAGGCCGGAAGAACAACGTAAAAAAAAACACCACAATACAAAACAATGACCAGCAAACTAACAGGGGAAAACACAGGGCTTAAATACCAGGAAACAATGAGGGTTAACAATATACAGGTGGATAACACAGGTGAGAACAATCAAGGGCAGAGTCAAGAAACAAGGGGGCAGGACAGGGAAGAATCAAAACAAAGAAAGCACATGAACAAAACAAAAGCAAATGGAGCACTGGGAGGGGCCAATCGTGACAGTTACATAAAAAAAAATGTATTTATAAACTTTTGGAAATGGCTGAATAAGTGAAATACTGTACATAGATATGCAGTTATTCCTGTGCATTACAGCATTGCTTTAAATGTGTTTTACAAATAAAATGTACTTATGTTCTTGATCCAAATGAGAATCCCTGCAAACAATAGGGCAATCAATCAATTTGCTCACATTTTAGTTCGGATCCGTGACTGACCTAAAAATATCTTGGTTATGGACTCAAAATGTATTCCTGACATACGAAGACACAAATGTTTCAACCCATTATCAGCTCAGGCTACAAGGTATCAACCTATTATCAAGCCATGCTCACATATTTTTCCCTCTCTGACAGACGGGATTAATTGTAGAGAATCTGTGGCAATTTTCAGTAGATTTATGATTATAGCTCTGCACTGACTAATTCCACTGATGGGCTCTCATCAGCTTTTGGATGTCAGTCCATTTTGTGCACGGCAGGCATGAAAACCCTGCAAGGTCACGTTAAAAATGGCATTTACTCGCAACACTGATTAACCCCTTGTGCTACAGAAGGTTACCGAGCTGCTTGACTAGTCATCCCTAAAAGTCACTACACTGAGCACTTATAAGATGCAAATAGGTGATTAAAATCTCCAGGTGATGTGGATGTAGACATTTGTAATGATTTTGCAGAGTAAGTTCTTTTGTAACACATATGCTCAAACCTACTTGGTCACAATTTATGAGGAAAGCCTTGAAAGCAGCTTCAGAGAATGTGAAAAGAAGTCTGAATTATCGCACTCCCTCCAAGGCCAAACAGCACAAGACGCACAGCTAAACTGCGTATTACAGGCTTCAGAAGCACAACATTTAATGCTGCTCACTGGGTACATGCAGACTTCAAACTGCAGTTGCCTGATTTGGACAGAGTGGTAGCATTTAGAGTGGCAGAATGGCTGTGAATCTCTCATTAAGGTCGAGCCATGTAAACAACTAACAACTCCAATAAATGAGCGTGGATTAGGAGCATACTTCAGCTGGAGTGGTCCGTAAATGCCTGCCGGAGAAATGAGTGACAAATGCATTCTGGTTAAAATTCACCATCTCTGCCCTGGAATGTTATCTGTGTTTGTATATGCCTGACGAGTAAATGCCAAAATTGGCTTTTGCAAAGCTGATAACTGCTCTGGCATGGTGAGCCATTTCCAGTTTCCCTACCTTTTCCCACGAGCTGTCAGAAGCATCCCTGCACACTTAAGCTCCCTCAGTCGTGAAGGGACTTTTCGGAATAAGCAAAGTGTTTGAGAAGAGCTGCGTGTGGAGAGCACTCAGCTGTCAGGGTGCAAGGGTCCGTGAGGGGGGCTCCGGATGAAATGCTTTACTTTACGGATTGTGTTCCTCTCCACTGGGCCCGGAATTGCTCATCCTCCTTCTGTCACTCTGTGTCCGACGGCCCTGCCAAGCAGAGTGACGTCTCCCATACACAAACAAGTGAAGGATGAAGCTGCTAATCAGCAGATGGGAGCAGTGCTGGGTTCCAGAAAGAGGGGGGGTGTGGCCGTAGTGGATGTGCCCGCTCCTTACACTAGTAGCTGTCACTGGCTTGTGCTAATGAAGCATGTAACAGGGGACTAGCTCTCTGAATGCACACTTCTCCAGCAGACAACCTAAAGGCCAGAGTATTCACCCACTTGCTGTTCCCACAGAAGTACATCTTTTGCAGCAGTGAAAGGATGTTATTCTGCCTATGTAGGCTAAACGTACATTTTTTGCACCATGTACACGGAAACCTTTTTTCTCCCTCATGTAAATAAACTCACCGGCCACTTTATTAGGTACACTACTGCTGATCTGCTGGGATTTTCACGCACAACCATCTCTAGGGTTTACAGAGAACGGTCCGAAAAAGAGGAAATATCCAGTGAGCGGTCAGTTGTGTGGATGAAAATGCCTTGTTGATGTGAGAGGTCAGAGGAGAATGGACAGACTGGTTCCAGATGATAGAACGACAACAGTAACTCAAATAACCAACCAGAATCTCTGAGGAACGTTTCCAACACCTTGTTGAAAGTGTGCCACGAAGAATTAAGGCAGTTCTGAAGGCAAAAGGGGGTCCAACCTTTTACTAGTAAGGTATGCCTAATAAAGTGGCCGGTGAGTGTATATGAATCATATCAAGTATTCATATTCAGGAGCTATTTCTAAGGTTATTGGATATAATACAATCAACTTGCATAAGGAAGGTGAAAGCCAAAGGAAAAATAAGAGGAAAAGAAGAGGTCAAAAAGTATAGAATAACATAGAGATAATAAGACTCATAACAACATATTAAACCATCATTCTTCAGATGTACAGCATTTAATGCGTTCGTCTTAGAGAGAAAGAAGAAAAACAAGCTCCACTCTTGCTTCAGATCTAAAAATAAAGAATTAACAGGTGTTTCACTTAATGTAGACAACTCAGTACTATGTGCCTGAAAGGATGAGTAGCTGTCAGGAAGCCCACACTGAGAAAAGAAATAACAAAAGAAGAACATTAGAAAATCTTAGAATCTGCTGGTGTTCTCACAACAATGTACTGCACACCCCAGAGTCCAGACCTCAACATCATTGAATGTGTTGGGGATTACTCGGATAGTGAAAAGCAAAAAACCATCTAAGTTTGAGCTTTGGAGGGGTTTCTCCAGAAACTCCAGATTTATTTGAAAAAGCAAGCCTCCTGAAAGGAAAGTAAGAATCCCCAAGTCCTCTTCTGTCTGGGTTCTCTGGGCAGCTCAAACCAGCACCAGGGGTATCCAAGCAGTTGGAATAAAAAATCCTGGAAAGGATTTTTCTTCTCCAGACTTGAATTCATCACTTCTACTTTTGTGTAATTTTCAGTGAAATATGTTCGTTGTTATTTTTTCTGTCACTAAAAATTCAGTAACTTGTATTTAATAGCCATTTAGACTGGAAGTGCAGAATATTCTATTCAATTTGGGTAACTGGCACACAAGTTTTGCATGGAAATCTTTTCTGCTGTGTAAACATTTTTTTTATTTCTACATAATTCAGTCAAGAGGTAAACAGGGTCATTCTGAGCATTCTGATGTAAAAGTGTGCATTGAAGAGGAAATCACTTAACCATGGAACAATCACTGTAACACAGTCTTGAGTGCATAATTTCAGCATTTAATAAATTAACAAAGAGCAATAGCCCTTCTGATTACATAAAGGATCTTCAGAAATGCGTAGTATTTATGGTTCCAGCATGTATCTTTAGACCTCATGCCTTAATATTGTAAAGCATGGGTTCAACACATGGGTTCTGCACATTACTCATACACTAGTCTCACAGGCTAATGATATCAGCAAAACATTCAGTGCAATCTGACAGTTCACTTGGGAGCAAATCACGTCACATATGTATGTTGGTACAGAATAAGTTTGTTATGTGGATTTATGGAGGCGTAAAAAGCACGAAGCCTGTTTATTCACGTCATTCAACAGCTCAGTGAAGTGAAATCTCAGCAGGGTTGAAACCAGTGCTAAAAAGTTGAACACTCTCTTTTTCTCTCTTTCTCTTCTCTCGCTCTCATGTATGCTTTCCTAAATGACGTTGACAAAAAAAAATGTGAAGTGTCTCAATTTTAAAGGTTTCATTTCTACCTGTTCATTTCGCCACGTCACCAATTTATAAACAATGAATAAAACAAATGTAATCAGTATCAAAGTTTGCAGAAGCAACAAGGGCAAAATTCTGACTGAATAGAGCTGATTCTAGTATGTGATGATGTAGAGAACCTGCATATCAAAACATCTGCTTCTAACACCAAAGAATCTAAGCCTTTGAGATGATCTTGCTCATTTCAGTGCAGCTTGGTTGGGTGAATAATCCAGTTTACACCATTTTCCACTAACAAACATCAGAAGTCAACAGTCATAATCATTTCTGTAAATACATCATCAAATCTTCTCTGAAACTCTACACCATATAGCTGAACATGCTGTGCCAAAATCCACCTCCTTGCATAACCTGACTCCATAGCCAGGCATATGGACCTGGATGCCGTTTGAGAGAAGTTCTGGAATTTGTATTTATGGAAGATTTTGGGTGAATATTGACTTCTAGTGTTTGTTAGCGTCTAACAAGCTCCAGCGTGCAATTAAAGAAGCAAAATTCAGACACCAAACATTTCTTGGCTGTTCAACTACATCTGGAGGAAGTAGAAAATTAGATTTAAATACATTATTTTGACGAACCATTCCTTTAATGTATTCAGTTTATGGGTGGTATGTAGGTGTGTACTTGCAACATGTTCATTCCTAGTCAATTTCAGATACACAGAAAATTCTGTATGATAGCAGGGTGTGTTTCAAGCTTTCCCAGTGAACTCACCTGCTTCTCCAACATGCATGACAGCTGTGCAGCAGGACGCATAAATCTGTATGTCTTTATCTCTGTGTGATTTCAGGGTTATTATAGTTCACTGGAACATCACATCTTTGATTACTGGCAGCAACATTTCCACAGGGACTATCAATCTCCCTGGCAACAGCACTAATGTGCGTGCATATCACCACTGCTCCTTGAACATTGCCTTAGCCCCTCACCTCCCCCTGTGGCAATATGTTCTGGCATCTCGGCAGTTTCCTTTAAGAAGTATATTCAAGTAAACAGTGCAAGCAGCATTGAGTTGCTAATTATTTACTGGAATAATTAATTGGAAAGAGATGCTAGAACTTTGCCACTCCAATTGGCTTTCAAATATTTAAATACTTACAGCTAATGAGTGTTTTCACTGGGGACCTGATATTTTGGCTCATTCATATTTTATCATTTTAGTTTGTGTGTTTGTCAGTCTTAATTTACCACAGTTTCAGCTTCTGCCTCTTGCAGTTATGACTGTAGTTCACTTTGGATTAGCATGAGGAATTTGCTGCATTTTAACGTTCAAGCACTGCAGGGGATCTAGTAACAGCGAAGGGAAAGCATTGCATTTAAAAACATGTTTATAGGCACACTAATGATTCAATATTATGAACATGTAAAGAGCAGACTAAGGCTGATTTTACATGGTGAAACCTGCATGTAAATCCAAAATCAGGGTCTAGACAGCCCAGGGTCAATGAGCCAACATGGGGGTATCGAGGGACAGACATAACTAAAACAAACACAGATGGGAAACACCACGGAGGCCGGAAAAACAAAACACTACAGGATCCAACAAAGACTATAAGAAAACACACCACATGAGAATACAATTCTCTTCAACCAATACAAACAGCACAAACATTATAAAGACCAACAAACAACTAGGGAAAAACACAGGACTTAAATACAATGAGGATAATGAGGATTCACAAGACACAGGTGGTTACAATCAGGGGTGGAGTCTGAAAACAAGGGGGCCGGACTGGGAAGATAAATGAAAGCACATGGACAAGTAAACAAAAGCACATGGAAGACTGAAACCAAAACACAAGCACATGGATAACTGGGAGGGGCCAAACATGACATAACCTGAATTACCTAATCTAAAGGATCATGCACTTGAAACTCAACCACAACAGGACCAACAGTGTCAATGAAACAGCAAATGTGCATTACGTGACCCGGACAAACAGCATCATTTCGACCTTCAAATGGATTAATTACAAGCACCCACAATAGAAGATGTTGTATCTGATACATGAAGATGAGATCCTCTTGATTAGCTTCATGCAAAGCTGGCAGTTTTCATTTTGTCTGTTTCCCGAGCCGTGATTAACTCAATCTAGTAACTTGAACCTGAAGTTTCTATGAACAGTTTCCTTAACTAGCCAGCTGTAGCTGTTTACACTGCTGCTCACGCCAGCATTTTTCTCCTTTTTTAGCATTTACTCTGAGATTATTTGGGATCCAAAGAATAAAAATTCTTTGAACAGGAGACCAAGATGAATTTTAATGCCTCTAAGACAGGAAGAGCAAGACATCGAGTACAACCATAATGATTACTTTAACATTTTCAAAGGCTTAACAGATTGAAAAGTTAGACAAATAGAAGAGAACCGTGAACAGATAGACGGACATGTAAATGTTGGATCGCCCCACTGAGTTTTTATTACATTTTCCAGCACTTCTTGCACATATAAGATGATCAGCTTTATGACCTCAACACAGACACATTGTAGAAGCTGTAATAGCTGAAGTCTACTATTGAGTAGATATATGAATAGAAAGGCTTGGAGCACCACATTTCTCAATAATTGCATTACTGCTGTAGCTTAAGTGTGAACAGCATCTTGTCGGCTTCAGAAAGCCTGGCAATGTGTTGTTAAGAAAGGAAGGAAACTTGACATTGTAGTTAAGACAGATGATGCTTAAAAATTAAGTAAGAAAAAACATTAATTGGTATAGAATCTTTATATTATGTAGAGCTTGGCTGTACACTCACCGTCCACTTTATTAGGTACACTAGTAAAAGGTTGGACCCCCTTTTGCCTTTAGAACTGCCTTAATTCTTCATGGCACACTTTCAACAAGGTGTTGGAAACATTCTTCAGAGATTTTGGTTGGTTATTTGAGTTCCTGTTGGCTTTCTATCATCTGGAACCAGTCTGTCCGTTCTCCTCTGACCTCTCACATCCACAAGGCATTTTCGTCCACACAACTGACCGCTCACTGGATATTTCCTCTTTTTTGGACCGTTCTCTGTAAACCCTAGAGATGGTTGTGTGTGAAAATCCCAGTAGATCAGCAGTTTCTGAAATACTCAGACCAGCCCGACTGGCACCAACAACCACACCACGTTCAAAGCCACTTAAATCCCCTTTCTTCCCCATTCTGATGCTCGGTCTGCACTTCAGCAAGTTGTCTGGACCACCTCTACATGCCTAAATGCACTGAGTTGCGGCCATGTGATTGGCTGATTAGCTGTTTGTGTTAACAAGCAAATGAACATGTACCTAATAAAGTGGCCAATAAGTGTATATCACAAGCTTCAAGGCTGCTGCAATCCATCCTGCCACATGCCTATGTGTAAATGCAACCAGCTTCTAAGACCGAACTTTTATTTCTGCAGATGTCTTGCTTACAGAAAACATCTCCAAAAGAAATGAATACAACAAGCAATTGAACAGGTATACCTAATAAAGAGGCCGGTGAGTGTATCTACCCACATACTAAGGGAGAAAAAAATATTCTTACAATACTTGCACAATAAATACAGCAAACACGATGATTCTCATTGTTAGTATATTTTTTAGAAAACTCATGTAAACATTCAGTCCAGTTTCTTAGACTAACTCAGTCAGATTCTGATGTTTATGTAAATGTAGCTATTGATACCAATGATGACTCGGTCCTACGTGAACCCCTTTCAGTGATAATACGAAAAATGTGTTTGGGACTTTTATTTTCAGCCCATTATTGCTTTCTGTGTGGAATCCAAAAGCATATTCCGTAGATTCCAGCTGTGAAGTAAGAAGGGAGACTGTGAACATGTAGTAATATATGTAGATTCGAATGTGGAAGCCATTGTTCATCACCGCAGCGTTCAGACGGGGCACACCTGTTCACATCAGGCTAAATTATCGGCTTTGCTCAGCAGACCCATGCTAATTACACCTTGGTGATACATCAATGTGGATTGATTCAGCTTTGCTCCACGGAGCACAAAAAGCCTTTTTAATCATTTCCCCATCTAACCCTATTGGAGGCTTAGAGTCTTCAACAAGTCCTTTGCAATAAGGTACACCAGTCCCCAAGTAATTGCATCGAGGTTCCAGGGCTGATTAGAGGTGTCCTATCAGTCTCCAAGGTCGCCCTACTGTTTCCTACTGCCCACATTTTCATCTTCACCTGGGTGAACGGTTAAATGAGAAGCCCATGGCTTTGTTTTATTACTGCGGCACAGGAAGTAGACATGGCCAGCATTTTACCTTGAAAGCACCTATACAAAAAAGGTACGATTATTTATTTGATTCAAATGAGTATGCTATTTACATATTAATAAAATACACTCACCGGTCCTACTTCGTGGCTGAGTTGCTGTCGTTCCCAATCGCTTCCACTTTGTTATAATCCCACTGACAGTTGACTGTGGAATATTTAGTAGTGAGGAAATTTCACGACTGGACTTCACTTCACTGAGCTCCTGAGAGCGACCCATTCTTTCACTAATGTCTGTAGAAGCAGTCTGCAGGCCTAGGGGCTTGGGTTTATTCACCTGTGGCCATGGAAGGGATTGGAATATATACAGTATATGTATATATATGTTACATCAGCATAAATACTGCCTTATGGAACAGTACCATGCTTTAAATTTACTTGATTTGGTCAAAGAATGGGGTGCTATGTAAGGTTGGAACAATATTAGAACTGTAATTTCTTGCCCAGCTTCGCCCTTGTTTTTGTCTATTTTTCCTTTTTTCTTCAGATCCCTCATTCTTCAGACCATGTACTCACGTTTTTGTTTTTGTTTTTTTTTATTACTCCTTTGCTCTGCCTTTTTATCACCCCTCTCACCTGGGTCTTGTCTGTTGCCCTGCCCTGAAAATGTTTCTAAGTGTTTCTAAGTGTTTCACTTTCCCCTGGGAATCTTGTGCCTTGCTTGGTGTTCTCAGGCGCTGGTTGTTTTGTAGTCCGCTCAGTTCTATTTGTCTTATATCTAATAGTCTTGTTTAGCTTTTTTCCTTTTATTTATGGTTGTAGATCTACAGTCACAGATGGTTTTCCACCTGTTTCTCTGAATACTTTGCTAACCCCTTTTTACCCAGTCTTTCGAGGGTCAGGATCCCAACAGGACCACCAAAGAGGAAGTATTATTCGGGTGGTGCATATTGCAGTGACAATGATGTAGTGGTGGCATATTACCATGTGTTGTACTGGTATAAGTGGATAAGACACAGCAGTACTGCAGTACAGTACGTTTAAACCATGTGTCCACTCACTGTCCACTCAATTAGATACACCTACCTTGTAGACCAACAAGAAGTAAAATAATAAAGTCAGAGACTATTAGAGTAAATCATCTGTTGCTGCACAGTTTGTGTTAGTCATCCAACAGTTCATCACAAGACGCTGCCCACAGGACACTGGATATTTTAGGATTGCCTAAAAGTGATAGTCTGAAATAATATTATATAATATAGCAAGGCCAATATATATAACAAACATTGGGGACAGTCATGGGCTGGATGTTAGGGAGCTGGCCCTGTGACCGGAAGGTTGCCGGTTCGATCCCCAGGGCCGCCAGTCCATCACTGAGGTGTCCTTGAGCAAGATATCTAACCCCCAATTGCTCCCTGGGTGCCGTGGATTGGGCCGCCCATCGCTAAGGGGAAAAGTGCTCACTGCCCCCAAGTGTGTGTGCTCACTAATGTGGATGTGGTGTTTTACTTCACAGATGGGTTAAATGTGGAGGTGGAATTTCCCCATTTGTGAGATTAAAAAATGTATAATTGAACTTAAATACATGCAGTCAGAAGGTTAAAGAGTGACTCTCATCTCACACCACCAGATAAATATGGAACAAAGCTTTTTGATTTTAAAAACTTGAAAGTAACTCATCCCATGTGAAATACTTTGTTTCTGAATAGCTTCTTTATATGGAATCTAAAGGATTATTGTTCTTCTTAATGTACTATTACTAAAAGTGCTTATTTCTTTGGTGTGTTAGAGAATTCTTGCTATTCTGTTGTACTGCAAGTAACATTTTTGTGAAAATGTTAACAATATTGAAAAATAGGCAAGAATGATGCACTCTTGGCCTTTCCATCAGTAGACCAGCTTTCATAATTAGAACAAATTAGATTTTTATCACATTAATCACGCTAACTCTAGCTTAGCTGAGGACTAACTGAGAAAAAGAATATCATACACTTTCTTTCTGTCACACATCCCTCGGGCTGTGATACTCACTTGGACTCCATTCCCCAGACTCCTCCGGGAATTCACATGTCTCCTGCTACCTCTGACCTGCCTGCACACTCCAATCACCGGTCTCACTCTCCTGAATACTAATTTGGTTCACCTGTGTTGTGCTAATTAGCTTTAGCTTATAAGCCCGGGCTTAGCATAGGATCAGTGCGAAGTATTGTTTCATTTATCGACATACTGAGCGTTTCCATTGTATATCTGCCTGATCGTTTCTGACCTGTTTGCCTGTTTACTGATTACTTCTTTTTGCTATTTCCCTTCGGATTATCTGCCTGTGGTGTATCTCCATGTTCTGACCTTCTGGACCTTGATCTTGTGTCTCACCCTTCGGATTGTTTGATTTTGACCCACGCCTGTTTTGACTACGAGCTCAGTTTACGTCTTTTTTAGTAAAGTTCACCTTGTTCATTTTTCCACAAGCGTCTGATTTCATCTGCGACGCTACACTTTTAGTTCCAGGCAGGCATGTGACAGAGTTGCAGTAGCCTTGTTTTTATTTTTTGTCGCTGTCCATGGTCCTGATAAATTCTCTGCAGAGAACATTAATAAAACTCCTGTGATAAAAGTTCATGTTTTATCTCCACTTGACATTCTCCAATAGATCACTTATTACACTCTGCCGAGAAAACTATAGAGCGGCAAGAAAAAATGGTCAATTGTAAAGTGTTTGGAATTCTAAATTAATTACTCACAAAATGTGGTCTGATCCTCATCTAAGTCGCAATTATAGGAAAACGCATCCTGACAAAAGTAATCATTCACAGTCCAGGCCAGATAAAGTGTGTGAACTCTGTGATAATGACTTTTCCAGAAGCACCTGGAGTCAGATGTTCCAATTAATGGGATGAGCTGGCAAGTGTGGCATACAAAGACAATGCTTACTGGCAAAGTCTCCTCTTCTTAAGAAAGATTGGATGGTGTGAAATAGGCCTTGATGAACAATTTTCAGAGGACCATACAAAAGGCTGCAAAATCATTTGTAAAGACTTGGGTGTTCATCAGTCTACAATAAGACCAGCTTTATACAAACGGAGCAAGTTCAAGACTGCTGCTAGGAAAAAAAAGACACTGCACACCAACACCAAAACCTCATCCCAACTGCGAAATATGGTGGAGGGAGTAACATGGTTTGGGGTTGCTTTGTGGCTCCGGGGCCTGGACAACTTGCTTAAGTTGGGTTGGAGATTTGAACCCAGTTCTGTGGCATGACCTGAACAGGGCTGTTCAAGCAACACATCCTATAAATACTGATGAACTGAAGCAGTTTTGTTGAATAGAAAGCTGAAAATTCTTCCTCATCATTGTGTAAGTCTCATAAACAGTTAAAAGAAACGTGTGGTAGGAGTTACTGCTGATAAAGTTTCTACGAGTTACTAAACTCATGGGCTCACATACATTTTCCAGCCCAAAGTGTGAATGATTATTCAATGTCAGTGGTGAACTGTGACTGTTACAGCTAGGCTTTCAATTCAGGCCATGTTTTAACCTTGTTGGAGTTTTACAGTGACCCGACGACCCATTGATTAAAGCTGCTGCTGGTGTTCACAGTCAGTGATGGGTCTGTGACTTCCAGATGGCCTGTCACTTATCAGTAATCATGCTGATAGTTAATCTAACCTATAAGAATTTCTTTTTGGCTCTTAAAGTCTTAGCCAATAGGAGAGCTCACTTATCTGTATGTACCTAAATACCACAGGGAAAACGATTCCTGAGTGGCCAATATTCCACCCAATGTTCCACCCTTTTTGTTTCCATCCAAAACACTAAAAACCTGGAAACAAAAGTAGTATTTTAATAATTGCAGGATTTAAATACAAGCATGATTCTATTGAATAAAATTTAACTAAAATCACAGACGTATTTCTCTAGTTCCCAAACTCAAAGTTATTGCCAATATTGTGCGCAAGAAAAATAAAACAAACACATATTGCTCACAGTTTTCTGATACTCCTTGGATTGCTTTGTTCAAACTGTTGCAATGATAATAGTGCAATAAAATACAACGTGAGGTAGAGGAGAAACGTAAAAGTGGTAGAGCTCTTATAAAACTCTTCCTCTAACTTTTATTATCACTTTTTTTACTGTCACTATTTCAGAAGTACATAGAATGTATTGGGCAGAGTTGGCTCCCTCACAGCCAAGCTTCTTATGCAAAATCTAGATGTAAGTCAGACAAATTGTGGCCACAGGGGAGAAAACTAATTCCACCACATCTCCACACATTGGAACAGGCATCTGTTCCTCACACCTAATAGACTAGTGGCCTTTACCATGCTACTGCAGCAAATGCAATTATCAGCCCGAAATGCCTCAAGCTTTCATGCCCAATAATGGGCTTCTGCAGGAAGATTAGCTTTGTTTTATGATGCAGAACATAAAGTTATGTTGCTTGGGTTGACTGCCTCTAACACTGTAATTATTACAGAAGGATAAATTATTAAGGTAATGATGATTGCTTGAGTAAAACAGCATTAACAAAGTTTGAGAAGTTACCTTCTGAACAGACTGCCTTTCAAAATGATAAATGAGAAAGTGAACTGTTGCATGTCTGCAAAATCCATGTGTCCTATATATTTGCCGCTGATATTTCCAGAAGCTGCAGCTGTCACATGTATTGCATCAATCATTACTTTGATGATCAAGAGACTGACTGATGGAGATGTCTTCCTAGAGATTTCATATCTGATTGCACCAGGTTTCTGAATACTCTTTTGAAGAGAGTTCAACTATACACATCTGCTGAAATGAATGAAAATGTAATAGTTTTCGTAAATAAAGACTATATCTGACTCATATCTGAAGTATTCTCTCTGATGTAATGCAGGTATGTCTTTATTTTAGCAATTACTTTATAGTACAACTTCTATTTTATATTTATAGCCATTGTCAAAACAAGGCATAATAGATGTACAGAGCTGTGTAATGGATAACTTTCATTAAATGTGTTTGATGATATTTCTGAGGAGATTAGACGTAAGCTACTCTGTTTGCATCAGAAAAGAGAAGGTTAAAGGACAGTAGGTGAAAAATAGCTGTTTCCGAAACAGGAGTTCAAACAATGATTAAAACATGTGACCAACATGGCGCCCCCCGAGGCAGACGTGTTTGCTCGCTCTGCTCAAGAATGCCGGCTTTTTCTTCTCTTTCTGTGCATTAACGCTTTCTTTACAGTGCACAAGTGCCAGGCACTCTTAACTTACGACAGACAAACTCTGCTGGACATCGCAAAAGACAACATGCACGGATTTAGCGGCTTTATTCCACTGGAGCTACAACCCATTGTCCGCTTCCGCAGCCACCACCACCAAAACCAGGAAGACCCAGACCTACCGACCGCGAGTGAGCATGCTGATCCGAGTAGAGTGCTTCAGAGGCGGCGACGCAAGCGAAGCAAGAGGGGAGGGCTGCATGCTAGGCTAAAGGCTCGCGCTAGCCGACCACCAGTGCCTAGCCTCTTGCTAGCTAACGTGCGGTCACTGGAGAACAAGCTGGACGAGCTGAGAGCTAGGATAACATCTCAGCGGGAAACAAGAGAGTGCTGCGCTCTAATCTTTACTGAAACCTGGCTCTCAGACAGAGTACCGGACAGCGCTATCCAGCTAGAGACTCACTCTGTGCATCGCGGAGATCGCACGGCAGCCTCCGGTAAGGCTAAGGGTGGAGGTGTGTGTGTGTGTTTGTAAACAACGCGTGGTGTAGAGACATACGGACCGTTTATAAGCACTGCTCACCAGATCTGGACTTCCTGCTGTTATAATGTCGTCCCTATTATTTACCAAGGGAATTCTGTGCTGTATTTGTAACATCTGTATATATTAATCCGCGGGCTAACTCTGCGGCAGCGCTCGGCAAACTCCATGACGTCATCAGCGCGTTAGAGACGGCTCACCCTGATGCCGTGTTTATCATTGCCGGTGACTTCAACCAGTGCAACTTACGGACTGTATTTCCGAAATACTACCAACACGTGGACGTTCCAACTCGTGACAATAACATCCTGGATCACGTGTACAGTAATGTACGCGGTGCATACAGGGCTGCACCCCGCCCCCACTTTGGACTCTCAGACCACATCTCCTTGTTCATGTACCCGGCTTACAGACAAAGGCTGAAACAATCACATCCGGTTACCAAAACAGTTCAAGTATGGTCTCCGGAGACTGAGAGCATACTGCAGGACTGTTTTGCTACGACAGACTGGGATGTGTTTAAAGCTGCAGCCACTACGGAGGACTCTTCTGTCAGCATTCAGGAATATGCTGAACATGTGTCTGGCTACATCAGCACGTGTGTGGATAACATCGTGCCCACCACACAAGTGAAGAGGTTCCCCAACCAGAAGCCCTGGATTAACAGTCAGGTACGACACATGCTCCGTGCTCGCTCTCTTGCATACAGATCAGGCAATGAGACAGAGTACAAAGCTGCGAAGTACAGACTGAGGAAAGTCATCACAGCAGCCAAGAGGCAGTACAGAGAGAAACTGGATGGCTTCTACTCCACTGCTGACTCCAGGCAGATGTGGCAAGGCCTACAACACATTACAGAATACAGGACCATCACCAGCAACATCAGCTCCACAGACAGCCTACCGGACGACCTCATCACCTTCTACACCCGCTTCGAAACCTCCAGCACTAGCACCGGGAGGTTCACACACACACAGCCCACACAACCCCTGTCCCCCCCTCTGTCAGTATCAACAGGCCAGGTCTGCAGAGCTCTGAGAAAGATCAACCACCGCAAGGCATCAGGACCAGACAAGATTCCTGGGCGGGCCCTCAGAGCATGTGCGAACAAGCTGGCTAATGTACTGACCTCCATTTTCAATCTCTCTCTCAGCCAGAGCATTGTTCCTACCTGCTATAAAAGGACAGTCATTGTCCCCATTCCTAAGAAGAGCCCCCCCACCAGCCTGAATGACTACAGACCAGTAGCACTCACTCCAATCATTATGAAGTGCTTTGAGAGAGTGGTGCTGGCCCACATACAAGACAGTATACCAGACACGCTGGACCCCCTGCAGTACGCCTACCGTCACAACAGATCCACCTCGGACGCAGTCGCTGCTGCCCTTCACTACTCCCTCTCCCACCTGGAAAACAAAGACTCCTACATCAGGATGCTCTTTGTTGACTACAGCTCAGCCTTCAATACGGTCATCCCACACAAACTCACCCACAAACTCTCCACACTCGGCCTGCACCCCACCCTCTGTGACTGGCTTTTGGACTTCCTGACTGGCAGGCCCCAGTCGGTCAGGATCAGCAACAGGACTTCAGCCAGCATCACCACCTACATCGGCACTCCACAGGGCTGCGTCCTCAGCCCTATTCTCTACACCCTGTTCACCCATGACTGTGTCGCCTCCCACAAGGACAACATCATCCTGAAGTTTGCTGACGACACAGCAGTGATAGGACGTATCACTGGTGGAGATGAAGCAGCCTACAGGAGGGAGGTGACCAGACTGGTGTCATGGTGTGATGATAACAACCTCATCCTCAACACGGACAAGACAAAGGAGCTGATAGTGGACATGAGGAAGGAGAGGAGACCTCATCGGCCACTTTTCATCCGGGAGCTCGAGGTGGAGAGGGTGAGCAGCTTTAAATACCTGGGTGTCCACATCAGTGAAGACCTCACATGGTCACTGAACACCAAGCAGCTAGTCAGAAAGGCTCAACAGCGACTGTACTTCCTGAGGAGGCTAAGGAGGTTTGGGATGTCTCCGGTGATCCTCAGCAACTTCTATAACTGCGTCATTGAGAGCCTCCTGACCAGCTGCATCACCGTGTGGTACGGCAGCTTGACTGTGATGGATCGTAAATGCCTACAGAGAGTGGTGAAGACTGCAGAGAAGATCACCAATTCTCCACTGCACTCTCTGCAGAACATTTACAACCACAGAGTCCAAAGGAAAGCTGCCTCCATCATCAAAGACCCCACCCACCCCCAGCACGGTCTGTTCAAACCTCTGCCCTCAGGACGGAGGTATAGGAGTATGATGTGCAAGACCTCCAGGCTAAAGAACTCCTTCTTCCCCACCGCAATCAGAGTTCTGAACCAGAAATAACTATTCACACTTCGGTCTGCCAGACTTAGGTACAGACGTGTGATGTGTACCCCACTGGTAAAGAACTCTTTCCTCAGGAATAACCTGCAACTACTGTCACTTTAACTGTAGCACATGTTTACAATTGCACTATCGCATTTTACTACTCATTTCTGCTGCAGATAATCATGTTCCCGGCAAGGCACAGCACTATTCATCCATACCACTGTAATTTATACATTGCACTATTTCTTGATTAATATGTATGGTTGTATATATACTCTTTGTATTCTTAATGTTATATCTGGCATTCTTAGCGAGGAGCAAAGTAAGCTTTTCATTGTATATAAGGAAACCTGTTTCCTCTGTACATATGACAATAAACACTTTGAACTTGAACTTGAACTAAAAGACTCACCGGCCACTTTATTAGGTACACCTTAGTAAAAGGTTTTGCCTTCAGAACTGCCTTAATTCTTCATGGCACACTCAACAAGGTGTTAGAAACATTCCTCAGAGATTTTGGTTGGTTATATGAGTTACTGTTGCCTTTCTTTTTTTATTTATTTATTTTTATTGCACTCCATTGCACAGTATTGAAAATCATACATTTAAATCTCATACATCAGGTCGACATACATAGGATTTTAAAAAAGACTCTCTACATAAGTCCACAGCAGGGTCACTGCTGCCTTTCTATCATCTGGAACCAGTCTGCCCATTCTCCTCTGACCTCTCACATCAGCAAGGCATTTTCGTCCACACAACTGACCGATCACTGGATATTTCCTCTTTTTTGGACCAGTGCGTGAAAATCCCAGCAGATCAGCAGTTTCTGAAATACTCAGACCAGCCCGTCTGGCACCAACAACCACGCCATGTTCAAAGTCACTTAAATCCCCTTTCTTCCCCATTCTGATGCTCGGTCTGCACTTCAGCAAGTTGTCTTGACCACCTCTATACGCCTAAATACATTGAGTTGTGGCCATGTGATTGGCTGATCAGCTATTTGTGTTAACAAGCAACTGAACATAATTTTAATAAAGTGGCCGATGAGTGTATATCACAAGATTCAAGGCTGCTGCAATCCATCCTGTCACATGCCTAGCTGTAAATGCAACCAGCTTCTATGACCGAACTTTTATTTCTGCAGATTTCTTGCTTACAGAAAACATCTCCAAAAGAAATGAATGCAAAATGTGGATGCACTAAATACTGAAATGCCTGTTGTTGCATTTAGTTGTTAAGGCTTCAGTGTAATTCTGCTTTTACTCTGATGCCATTTTCACTGCAAATGAAATTAATGAAGGATGGCATAGTATTATCTATTCCGGCCTTTGTATTCCACCAGAACAATTTAAAGTTACAGTTATTGCAATAAAGAATAATATGTAATATAAACCTAAGAGAAAAGTTAAAGAAAACTCCTAAATCTTTTATACATTGAGGTGAACAACCTCCTGCATTCCCCTAAGGATGATTTTGGAAGGGAAAAAAAAAACTAAATGCCTCTGACACCAGCTTTCTCCCTGAAATACAACAAGCAGGGAAATATGAAGTCATCTCTATTCTTCTGGGCTACACTGCCCATTGCCAAAGAATCATGCATTATTCAGGCCATTTAACAGTTGTCTGTTTTTGGTGTCAGGTGCTATGTGCCCCACAGGCCAACACAACAGTTTGTTTGTCCATTTTTCTCACTCTATTTAACCTCATAGTTCCACTGAGGGAAGTTGGAGGATGCAGGATCATTCCAACAATCCCTGCATATTTTACAGAGTGTGTCGGCATCACTATCAATGGGGCAGTGTTGAAATTCTGTGAAATGCTCAATAAAATCCATTTTAAGTGGAATTACACACATGACTAATCCCATACGGTTTTGCCACTGCTGCTGTTTTGCTGCACAATTAAATGCAATTAGGCTAAATATTTTCATAATTTACATACTTATTATTACATAGCTACATTTAGGATTTACATTCTGTGTGTAAATACATTTGAGCAGTGGTGTGGGGTTCCATTGCTCATATGTTTTATACAAATAATAGCATTACGGATGTAAATTAGCAAAGTGCTTAGACGTTATTCATCATGCAAAACATTCTTATTTTGAACATTTCAAATTACTGTAATTATATCCAAACAAACATGCTGAACTATCTATCTCCGTCTCCTTAGAAATATTCACAATTATAATGCAGCATCATGAGAGTGCTGTAACTGGATTCTTCATTAACTTCGAACAGTAGTTGTTGTACAAAATTGAATCGAATTGAAACTCATTAACTCATCAACCACTTGTTTTTTCCTCTTATGGAAGTTCATGAAACACAGATGCGATATCACATGCAATATGTATATGCTGCATAGCATACACTCACTGGCCACTTTATTAGGTACCTTGCTAGTAAAAGGCTGGACCCCCTTTTGCCTTCAGAACTGCCTTAAATCTTTGTGGCACACTTTCAACACGGTGTTGGAAGCGTTCCTCAGAGATTTTGGTTGGTTATTTGAGTTCCTGTTGTCTTTCCATCAACTGGAACCAGTCTGCCCATTCTCCTCTGACCTCTCACATCAACAAGGCGTTTTCATCCACACAACTGCCGCTCACTGGAAGTTGGACCGTTCTCTGTAAACCCTAGAGATGGTTGTACTCAGACCAGCCCGTCTGGCACCAACAACCACGCCACGTTCAAAGTCACTTAAATCCCCTTTCTTCCCCATTCTGATGCTCGGTCTGCACTTCAGCAAGTTGTCTTGACCACCTCTACATGCCTAAATGCACTGAGTTGCAGCCATGTGATTGGCTGATTAGCTATTTGTGTTAACAAGCAATTGAACAGGTGTACCTGAAAAAAGTGGCCGGTGAGTGTATAATTTTATATGATTCATAATGGTGCTGAATAACAAAGTGTGTGTGTTCTTTTCGTGGACGTCGGCTCGATGTCCTAATAAAGTGGCAGGTGAGTGTATGGTATAATATGTTTTGAAAATGTGCTTAGCTGCTTTTTTGAATACTGTATAGGTTTACCAAGAACCGTGAAGTATCTGACTGATTTTCTGCACCTCCTTACACTCACACATTACGTTTGACACCCAAAAAGCTTTAATATCAGGCCTCCTTTTCTTAATTATACATACAGATCTCTGATCTCTTAGACAGAAGGAGAGAGAAGTCCAGTGGCAGAGCTAAAACCTGAATGCCTTAAGACTGAGACTCAACCAGAAACTTTAAAGCAGCACTACACAGGAAAAAAAGCACACTAAAATGTCACTGTATAAAAACTTAATTTAGAATTTAAAGTCTGAGGTAGTGAGTCAGATTTTACAGAGGAAGTTCAGGTCACACCATAATAACATATAGTCGTTAATATAATAATTAACACCTCATGCCGTCAATTTTTAGGTCTCAGATGCAAAATGAACATTATACCGGTGAAGATATGACGACAATAGAAGATCATCCTTGGAAGACACATGCTATTTAGAAGTTTTGACTCAGTGCTTTTTCCAATACTTTTTCAATGTGTTAGCAAATGTCACATTCATCTGCTTGTGGAGGTCCAAGGCACAACCAATGAATGTTATAAAGTGCTCTTCTGCATGTTGCTGTCCGATAATAACCAGGCACCAGACAACAGAGCTCAAAACCAGACTCTTTGGTCCAAAACCAGACACCTGGCAACCCTACTTAGAATAAGAAGGTGTCAGGCAGAGACAGACACCTTTACAGATACAGTTTCACTCTATCCTATGCTTATTACATATTTAGGCTTACTATTCAGTAACTACAGGCCTTTAATACAAACTAGCTGAGCTATTCTTAGGTTATAGGAGGAGTAGGTAGGGATGGGTTGTACATGAAGTCTCCACCATCTCACAAGTGGTTGCTGCTGCACCAGGAGACCAGCTGCTCGACTTCTTTTCTATAGACAGACTTATCACCATTGGCTATGAGCCTAACCACAGTGGTGTTGTCTGCAAATCTTGCCAGCTGGTTCCTTAGAGACACAGTTGTTGTGGAGACTAAAGAGAAAAGGGAGAGCACACAACCTTGTGGTATGCCAGTGCTGAGAGTCCAGTGGTCTGACATGTGTTTTTTTAGCTGCACCTGCCATCATCAGCTTGTCAGGAAATCCATGATCCACTGGCAGATGGAGTCTGGCACAGACAGCTGGAGCAGTTGTGCAGCTATGGCAGAATGGCTTTGGAAGTCGAGCCGACGTCCACGAAAAGAATACACACACTTTGTTATTCAGCACCATTATGAATCATATAAAATTATACACTCACCGGCCACTTTATTAGGTATACCTTGCTAGTAAAAGGTTGGACCCCCTTTTGTCTTCAGCAGCCTTGAAGCCTGTGATAAACACTCATCGGCCACTTTATTAGGTTCAATTGCTTGTTAACACAAATAGCTAATCAGCCAATCACATGGCCACAACTCAATGCATTTAGGCATGTAGAGGTGGTCAAGACAACTTGCTGAAGTGCAGACCGAGCATCAGAATGGGGAAGAAAGGGGATTTAAGGGACTTTGAACGTGGCGTGGTTGTTGGTGCCAGACGGGCTGGTCTGAGTATTTCAGAAACTGCTGATCTACTGGGATTTTCACGCATAACCATCTCTAGGGTTTACAGAGAACGGTCCGAAAAAGAGGAAATATCCAGTGATCGGTCAGTTGTGTGGACGAAAATGCCTTGTTGATGTGAGAGGTCAGAGGAGAATGGGCAGACTGGTTCCAGATGATAGAAAGGCAACAGGAACTCAAATAACCAACCAAAATCTCTGAGGAACGTTTCCAACACCTTGTTGAAAGTGTGCCACAAAGAATTAAGGCAGTTCTGAAGGCAAAAGGGGGTCCAGCCTTTTACTAGCAAGGTGTACCTAATAAAGTGGCCAGTGAGTGTATATATCATGTAGAGTTTATACGGTTCAAAATAGTGCTAAATGCGGCTAACATGGTTACTACAATAATATAGGCGTGAACTCTGTGTCGTACACACCAAACTGTGTTCAATAAACACTCAAGGTGGTCTGGAAAAGTTGCTGTCAGACTGCTGAAGAATTAATTCTAGAGGTTTATCTGTCTGACTGCTGTCAAAAATTGCAGATGACATTGCTTTGGGAATGCAATCATTTGACCCTGCTTAACTAAATGAATTATTCATGTTTTTTTTTTTACCTTGTGTTTCTTTGAGCGCTGCTTTCCCCTACAAGTTATTCCTTCATTATTCTTTTTTTATGATCAGGAAGAAAAACAGAACATTCTATTTAACAGAACATTACAGAGAAGGCTTAACAACTAAATACAATATCATAGTTCTAACAGTGGAAAAATGGAAAGAAACACTTGAAGATTTTTTCCAGATCTGGAGTAAGAGGAACTTTATTTTCTGTCAAAAATGAAATCCTTAAGTACATTTTAGTAGATGGGGGCAGTTGTAGTGGTCTAGGAGTCTTGCAGGAGTGTCCCATTTTCTCTATGGATTTTAATCCGTTTTTTGACCTCCAGTTTGGGAAACTACTGGTTTTTTTTTCGCTTTTTTTCCTTTGATGTTCCCTGTAAGTGGGTTATGTTATCTGATCTCTTCAGAAATATCTACTTTAGCTATTTTAGATGCACATGAGAGAGAAATTAAACTAAGGTAAAGTGGCCAGTTGCTTGTATGAATGTTAGTGTCCCCTTGAAGGGACATGTGAGTGACATGTTTGGGAGCAGCTTTTGTTGGGTGGACAGAGCTGTAACTCATTGGTTTCAAGACTGGCAGGGTTGTAAGGGAAGCTGCACAAAAGGAAAGAGTGGACGAATGAAATACTGAGAGATCTGATGGTGTATTTATCAAGCTTTTGCGTGATTTTGTGAAATATATAGCACTGAGGATGATAATTAGGCACCTGATTTAGTTGCAGTTAAAATGCTGTTTATCTCTGCAGTAAACATTTGTTTGTATTTATAAGCAGCAATTTTATGTATGTCAATGTATACATTTAACCATTTCCACATCTCTCCTCATTGCACCTCAGTATTAATTGAAGTTATCATCAATACAATCCCTGATTTGACTAATCCGTACTTCTTTATGTTAAACCAGGTGTGCTGGAATGTAACAAATCCATGCAATGACTTGGGGCATTCAGAAAATGTGGAACCAATTTTTTTTTTTCTTCTTCAAACTAGCTCAGATGATTTTAACTACTTGTGATTTTAAGATTTTAAGTTTTTGTGGGTTTTCTGGAGACTTTTACAAGCAAAAACACATTTTTGCCAAGATAAATGGTTTAAAACAATGGGCATCGGCTCTTACAACTTTAGCACAGTACTCTATGTACTGACATGTGAAAAAGTATTAGCCTGACCCCTCATAGTTTCTTCTATTTGTGCATATTTGTCACACTTTAATGTTTTCAGATTTCTTTTAGTATAAGAAAAAGAGACCCCAGGTAAACACAAAATGCTGTTTTGAAATGTATGATTTTATTTATTAAAGGTAAATTGGTGTTCAGCACTACGTGGCCCTATGTGAAAAAAATTGGTACTAAATCAACCAACTAATCTAATTCAATTGATTATTGGGTTTAGTTTCACTAGCCACACCTAGGCATGATTACTGCCAGACATGTCGAATCTAAACTTCACTTCAATAGAACCTGTCTGGAAATGTGAAGCAGGCTAGAAGGTCACAGAAAGCAACACATGATGCCATATTCAGAGATTCAAAGGGGTTACAAGGCCATTACTAAGGCTCTGGGACTCCAGCAAACCACAGTGAGAACCATTATCCACAAATGCACAAAACTTGGAACCGTGGTGAACCTTCCCAGAAGTAATTAGCCTCGTCCAGGAGGCTAAAAAAGAACACAGACAAACATCTAAAGACCTCCAGGTCTCACTTGCCTCAATTAAGTTCAATATATTCAATTCCATTATAAGAAAAACAATAGTATTCAAAGGAGAGTTGCAAGGCACAAATCACTGATGACCAAAAATAACACAAAGCCTTGCCTCGCATTTGCCAAAAAACATCTAGATAAACCCTCAGACTTTGTGGGCTCTGTGGACTGACCTGGTGTAAAGGCAACACCACATTTCACCATAAAAACATCATACAACAGTGAAACATGGTGGTGGTAGTGTGGTGGTCCGGGCAGCTTTGCATTTTCAAGACCCAGATGACTTATATACACATTACAGACATATAATTAAAGGGAACTATGACTTCTGCTTTCTATCAGAAAATCCTGAAGGAGAATGTCTGCCCGTGAGTTTATGACCTCAAGCTCAATTGCAGTTTGGTTACACAGCTGTACACTGATCTGAAGCACACAAGCAAACCGACCTCTGAATTATTCAAAAAAAAAAAAAAAAGGTTTTGGAGTGGCCAAGTCCTGACTTGAATCCCATTGAGATGCTGTGGCAAGACCTTAAATGGGCAGTTCATGCTTGAAAACCCTCTGATGTAGCTGTAGCTGAAATAAAGCAATTCTGCAAAGAAGAGTGGGTGAAAATTCCTCTACAGCGATGTAAAAGACTCATTATGAATTATTGCAAACATTTGACTGCAGCTGTTACTCTCCCCGTGGCGGCATTTACTTTTTTCATTTTCTTTATCTTATATTAAAATTAGTTGGATGATTTTGTAGAAATTGAACCAGGCTAAATATTTTTTACAACATTGTATACAGTATTAAATTCATGTAAATTTTCCTCAAGTGCATATAAATGAGTAAATGGAACTACTTTCTACCCACTTCTGAATATTATGAGAATGGCAGCACGGTGGTGCAGTGGGTAGCGCTGGAGGGCCTGGGTTTGATTCCCTGGCCGGGCGACTGGGGTCCTCTCTGTGTGGAGTTTACATGTGCTCTTCGTGTCTGCATGGGTTTCCTCCAGGTTCTCCGGTTTCCTCAAACAGTCCAAAGACATGCAGTCAGGCATGTTACATTGCCCCTAGTTGTGAGTGGTTGTGTATGTCTGTCTGTCTGCCCTGCGATGGACTGGCAACCTGTCCAGGGTGTATCCTGCCCTCTGCCCAATGACCACTGGGATAGGCTCCGGCACCCTACACCCCCCCACCTCCTGCCATGACACTGAGGGAGAAGCGGCTTAGAAAGCGTGTGTGTGTGTTTTGTGATATTCTGTGGTCAGTTTGGAGTCTAACATTGATTAACCTCCATTTCGTTTGCTATTCTTCTGTGCACTTCACAGTGCACATCTCTGCAGTGAGCAATGAATCCAGCCCCTAGCTGGCTGGTGTGCAGTTAGAATTTGTCCCTTGGATAAGAGGGTCGCCTCAATGCGAATTAAAGTCATGGTGAGGAAAACAACAGTTTGGAGTATTCTTGGAGTGAGTGGGTGGGGTTCTGGAAAGGGCCCTATCTACAGACTCAGTAGTGAGATTTAAATGCTCCCATTGCCAGTCACTGGGAAACTTGGAGCGGGGTGATTGGGAGGAACGGCCTGCCTGATCTAAACCCAAATGGTGAATTGTTTAAACAAAAGGATCTTCATAAGTGTACTTGGTTCCAGAGCTCCCTGGTTGAAAGGTCAATGATTGACTTTGTTGTCATTTCATCTGACTTGAGACCAAATGTTGGGTGAAGAGAGGTGCTGAACTGTCAACCAATCACTATCTGGTGAGGTGGATCAGATGGCAGGGAAGACTGGTGGTCAGACCTATTAGACCCAAGCGAATAGTGAGGGTGTGCTGGGGATAACTGGACCCTGTCCAGAATTATTTTAACTTTGCTTCTACTACTGCAACCATGACACTAGCTGTTGTAAGATAATTATTTTAGAGTCATGAGATGTGAAGTGCTCTGGCCTAGAGAAAATTCCCTAGTCAAAATTGTTCACAGTGGTGGTGAAAGGAAACAGACATTCTGAAGAGGTTAACACCTCTAAAAGCTATTACATGGAATTGTTATGAATGCCCTTCCTGATTGCTTTGCCATAGTTTTAAAAGGGCTTAGGCCTGAAACATGCTTTTTAAAAACACCATTCATGATGGAGAGGTACCATGGTAGTCCCCAGAGAAAATGTTTTTTTTTTTTCAGATTTATCACTTTTTTTAATTATTATTACTATGACATGTAAAAACTCACATGCCTCATCTAGGTTAACCAGTGGTTTTGGATAGCAAACAAATTAGATATATGTGTACTCATATCATCACAATTGTAAATACTGTCACCGACTACATTATTAGGTACACCTTGCTAGTAAAAGGTTGGACCCCCTTTTGCCTTGTCTTAATTCTTCGTGGCACACTTTCAACAAGGTGTTGGAAACGTTCCTCAGAGATTTTGGTTGGTTATTTGAGTTCCTGTTGCCTTTCTATCATCTGGAACCAGTCTGCCCATTCTCCTCTGACCTCTCACATCAACAAGGCATTTTCGTCCACACAACTGACCACTCACTGGATATTTCCTCTTTTGCGGACCGTTCTCTATGAACCCTAGAGATGGTTGTGTGTGAAAATCCCAGCAGATCAGCAGTTTCTGAAATACTCAGACCAGCCCGTCTGGCACCAACAACCACGCCACGTTCAAAGTCACTTAAATCCCCTTTCTTCCCCATTCTGATGCTCGGTCTGCACTTCAGCAAGTTGTCTTGACCACCTCTACATGCCTAAATGCATTGAGTTGCAGCCATGTGATTGGCTGATTAGCTATTTATGTTAACAAGCAACTGTACCTAATAATGTGGCCGATGAGTGTATATCACAAGCTTCAAGGCTACTGTAATCCATTCTGTCACATGCCTACCTGTAAATGCAACCAGCTTCTAAGACTGAACTTTTATTTCTGCAGATTTCTTGCTTACAGAAAAAATCTCCAAATGAAAGGAATGCAAAAGGTGGATGCACTAAATACTGAACCTAATAAAGTGGCCGGTGAGTGTATATTAGAGTCAGTATGTTTAACTACACTGCACCATTTCATTCATGATGTTCTCAAGAGCCTATTATCTCAAAGTATCTCTGAATAAAGAATTCCAAAGTTTGGAATCATTCTTCAACTACACAAAGCCTATGTAAAAAGAATAGAAATAACGTTTTTAAATTCTGCTTAAAACCCTACAGGAATGTTGTGTTGGGCTTAGAGCACAGAACAGAAATGTTAAAATACCTGTTCTGAAAGTGAAGCTTTTTTCTGTTTCTGATCCCTGCTACCAGTTCTAATAAAGACAGTGAAATACTCTTTGTTTAAAATAACCAGGCATATTCGGTAACTTCAGCGTGTTCTGCACAGAGGTCCTGCAAAGTGCAGCAAATGATGCAATCTGTGCTAATTTGTTTTTAATGAAGACTCATGACGCTCTCAGAGGCTATTATCTCAATGTAACTCTGAATGAAGAGGCTCGTTTCCCGGCATGCAGTGGCTTATTGTAAAAACCCAGAAGAAAATCCTAGAGGGTTACGGCTCACTTGCATTGCTTTAATGCTTTTCAGGAGACAGAATTTTTCACTGCTGAAGTCGCTGTGTTTACCATTTTACTATATGGCTTTTTCCCTCCTTGTTTGGGGTGATAAACACAAGATACACCAGGGATATGATAATCCCCTGCATGGCTAATGGGCCTTTCAACTGCCAGTTAATAAGAATTAATGATGAGCTTAACATTTCGATTCGGTAAGGGGTGCATCCAGGAATGGCCACTTCACTGCAGGGTCACTTTTTTCTCCCAACGCAAGCACTTTGTGCGGAGTAATGGATAGATCCATTCAAGGGCAGATGATGAGTTAGAGATAGAAGCCGGAATGTCATTCAGAAAACATGCATGCAAGGCACAGGCTTGGATGATCTTATCATGTCCTTTGCAGATCCAAATCAAAGGAGTCAGACCTGACAAATATGCTGTGTGTAGATTAGCCCATCCTGCTCCTGTAAGCTCTGCTTGTTGGGGAATGGAGCCCTTTGATGGCCCTGTCTGGTTGTATATCTGTGATGGTGACTGCCAATCTTTTATCTCCTAAAAAAGACAAATGAGGCATTGGGCTACCCTGTTATGTGGGGGAAATGCTAAAGGAGCCTGCTGAAACAAAGAAACCAGAATCCTGTGTTCTTTCAGTATTATATAGCAAAATAGTTATATGTATGTATACACAGTTAGAAAAAAAGGTGCTGTGCAGGTACAACAGTGGTTTTAAGGTTCACTTGTGCACCTTAAATAAGTTTTTACATGTGAAAAATACACATTTGTACCTTTTCATAACCTAATGTTTTAAAACAGAACAGTAAAATAAAAAGTATGGAGATGAGCTGGGGTGTGTGGAGTCAATATAACTTAGAAAATATTATTTTAGTGTATTATGGTATGATTCCCTGACTAAAAAAGTCCTAAAATTACTTTTAAAAAAGCTTTGCGTCACCCATAATTTATTGAGTTGCTTTTAATAAAGTGCGTGCTTATCTAGTTAAATAGATTACACTTTATTTTAAGAAATACTTTGGGAGGATTAATTAAAGTCTTATTTTTTGTTCAGTAAGGCCTGATTTTGACACTTTTACATGCTTTATTCACTTTGTATTTATTTGTATTTATTATGACCTGTATTAGTACATAACTCAAGGTCTGTTATGTGAAAGTTTAATAATCACATCATTAGTTGTAATAATGCTCAATACATGCTTTGTTAAGCATGAATTATAATCTACTTTCACATCTTACATATGTAAATTGGTTCTATGTCTAGACAGTATCAATGACTTCTAGAGTGTATTGCATTAGAGCTAATAAGACTTCAAGAATTCACTAATACTTCAAGATGTGTTCTATATTCTGAAGTGCAGGCTTAGTCATTAATTGGAGGCTTTTTTTTTTTGTTTTTAGTTTTCAGTAAGTCAATTGCATCACAAACTTAGTTCAAATGCTAACTAGAAGTCTTGATTGTAGACTAGAAGGTCAGTTCACAGATTCATACATTTATTTCTATAAACAAACTTATCAAACACAGAAATGACATGTCAATGATCCTAAACAAGATTTATGGGTACCACTTAAAATAAGACGAAAGGGGGTAACACTTTATTTGAAGGCTACCTACATAAGGGCTTTATGACGCATTCATAAGCATTGAATAATGTGTTTATGAAGCACTACTTGAACATAAACAAACTGTTATCAAACACAGGAATGACATGTCAGTGATCCTAAACAAGATTTATGGGTACCACTTAAAATAAGATGAAAGGGGGTAACACTTTATTTGAAGGCTACCTACATAAGGGCTTTATGACGCATTCATAAGCACTGAATAATGTGTTTATGAAGCACTACTTGAACATTTATTAAGTGCTTATGTCGGTTCTCGCAACCTGACATAAGATGTTTTATGAAATAAATGACATTGTACTGACATAATAAGAATAAACGAACATATTTACAGCAATAAATATATTTAAAACACTATACATAACTATTTATGTCAGCATTCTTAAGATGACATTGTATTAATATCAGGTTAAATATGCCTGGAAACCACCCCGTCTTCGCTCCATGGCATGGATAAGATGCAATTATGTATAGTGTTTTAAATATGTTTAGTGCTGTAAATATGTTTATTCTTATTATGTCAGTACAATGTCATTTATTTCATAAAACATCTTATGTCAGGTTGCGAGAACCGACATAAGCACTTAATAAATGTTCAAGTAGTGCTTCATAAACACATTATTCAGTGCTTATGAATGCGTCATAAAGCCCTTATGTAGGTAGCCTTCAAATAAAGTGTTACCCGAAAGGGTTTATGAATGGTTTAGAATTAGTTTATTAACGGTTCCTAAAAACACCTTAAAAGCATTAATAAACAGTTATAACACATCGATAAAAAAGCAAAAAGTGACCTGTTATAACTGTTGAATATGGACATGTAATGAAGCTGACAGGTTCAGTGCTGACTGATCCTACTTTCTGTGCTCCATCAATGACTAGCAAAATGTAAAAGTTCAACAGTATAAATGAATATGAGTTTAGAACTAGGCAAACAAGAGGTCTTTGTTGTCCTATTTATTTGTGTTTTATAACTGCTTATAGCTGCTGTTAATTGCTTAATTAATAACCATTAATAAACCATTAATAACCCAGTTATGAAGGTAGCCTTGTTCTAAAGTGGTAACAAGCAGGTGGGCACTGGAAACATGTGCAGAAAACTTGGCTACATGTTCAGAAAAGTAGCTAAAATAACCACGAAACATGTTGCTTAACAAAGATTTGTATCTTGAATTCCCATTTCCATATCATCACTGCTGTTTAGTTGAGCTGAAATCCTGGCAAACTCCTCTCCCTCCACATCTGGTGAACAGAATACTTTTAAAAGCTTTAGTCTCATCCTCACCGAGGCATTCGTTGTAAAAAGGGATAAATAAACTTGTCAAATTATTTGATACAAATCTAAAATTGAAATCTTTAAACTGTTTAGTGAGTAACTGTAATTGCTTTGTCGTCTGTCAGAATTTACCTTATTAAATCACAGTTGTCTGTAGCCGTTACAGCCCTCCTATAAAAAACAGCATAGACACGGATACCAACAGGAAAATACAAAATTCAATAACTGACCATGGGACACCACCAGCTCGGAATCATTCTAATGTGTGACGTTTTTTCAGTGGGGAGTGAAAAGCCACTGTGGGGTCAAAGGGACTAAACTTTCACAATTCAGGCAAGGGCTATAGAACAGGACTGTCCAGTCTTATTTGCAGGCTGATGTGGTTTTCAATTCAAACAAGTATTAGTACACCTAATTCTACTTGTTTAATCAGCTGGTCTTAAAAGAATTGATTGTCTGCTCTTGTTTTGTTAGAAAAAAACAAATTGGCCTTTTGCAGACAAGATTGGACGCTACTGCTTAAAAAATAGCTACATACCTGAAAATCCCAATATCCAGTAAAAGGGCAGATATTAAGAAGGTTAAAACAGCCAGAGATGTAGTAAACCTGCCTTAAAGAGAACAAGACATGGTGAAATGGAAGGTAGGATGCTTAACCACAAATGTAAAAGAATGAAGAAGAAGGGTTATACATGAAGTTACTTTATCGCACTGTTAACTGAAGGATCTGAGATGTTTTTGGGACATTTTTTCTCCTGAGGCCCTGGGAACCATCCTAGGACACATGCTTTTATAGACTCCATCAAGAACTAGGACATGAATGAAAATCTACCTGCCTCAGGTTAAAAAGCTAACGCTGAAGCATGGCTGGATCTTCTAGCAGAGCAACGATCTAAAGCATACACTCAAATCCACACAGAAACAGTTGGGTGACCACAGAATCAAGCTTTCGACCAGACTTACTCCAGTTTCGGAACAGTTGAGGATGATTTTGTTTTTGGCTTTGTTGCTGTTCCTTAAGGAATGATTAGGCAAACTACACTCACCGGCCACTTTATTAGGTACAGAACTGCCTTAATTCTTCACGGCACACTTTCAACAAGGTGTTGGAAACGTTCCTCAGAGATTTTGGTTGGTTGTTTGAGTTCCTGTTGCCTTTCTATCATCTGGAACCAGTCTGCCCATTCTCCTCTGACCTCTCACATCAACAAGGCATTTTCATACACATAACTGACCGCTCACTGTTGCACTGTTGCAGCCATGTGATTGGCTGATTAGCTATTTGTGTTAACAAGCAAGAGTGTATATCGCAAGCTTCAAGGCTGCAGAAGACAAAAGGGGGTCCAACCTTTTACTAGTACCTAATAAAGTGGTCAGTGAGTGTATATATACATTTAAAAGCAGATGTTTTAAACCAGACATAGCCCCCACCACCCCACCCACAATAAAACATATTCTTCGCTATTTTACCATTATCAACATTAAAAACATGTCATATTTACTTTTATTCCATGTGTTATCTTCCAAAATCAGCTAATTCTGTAATTTGAATATTTGCGTATGACTGTAACTCTTAGGGAAAGCATTACAATCTTTCAAACAACTGCTAATGGATTGCGTGATTCTTTTGGTTTGAGGAGGTGATATTTCTTGGTTTTTGTCATAGAAAATAATTTTTTCTTTTTATAGCTCACAGGGCAAGAATGTTTGTGAAGGTTTTCTAGAATTAAGAAAGCCCTCAAAAGTGTTTTGTATTCAAAACGTCCTTGAATGAAGGACAAAATGTTCCGGTTTGGCCATTACAGTTGCTAAGATGAGCAGACAAACACATGCTCTGGCAAAAAAGAAAAGAAAGACAAGTTTTGGGCACAGTGACAAATGAAATTGTTACTTTGTTTTTCGGCAGATTAATTTTTGCTTCATGTAAGTGACTTTAAGAAGGCTTGTGCGAAGTGTTTTCTTGAAATTTCAGCATAGCTAGAGGGCATTTCGTTACAGGGCTTTACTGAAAGATGTTGGGAATGACGGCTGGCTAGAGGGTTAATTAAATTTCAGAAAGCTGTGTATATTTTCTACAATTCACTTCCAAGCAGTGCAAACTCAGTAAATGAGCTCTACCTTACATCAACAAGTGCAAAAAGTGTTAGCATTTAAAAGAAGAAATGGAAATGCTATGAAGACTGTAGGACTGTAGACTTAGACACCTACTCTATAAAATAACAAAAGACCGTGAATGAATCAGCAGTGCACATATCTCTCATGTAGTCTGTCAATCAGTTACTAATGTGTATATACACTCACCGGCCACTTTATTAGGTACTTACCTGGGTCTTACTAGTGAAAGGTTCAATTGCTTCAATTGCTTGTTAACACAAATAGCTAATCAGCCAATCACATGGCTGCAACTTAACGCATTATGCATGTAGAGGTGGTCAAGACGACTTGCTGAAGTGCAGACCGAGCATCAGAATATATACACACACACACACACACACACACACACACACACACACACACACACACACTCACTGGGCACTTTATTAGGTACACAGTTGTGTGGACGAAAATGCCTTGTTGATTTGAGAGGTCAGAGGAGAGTGTACCTAATAAAGGGGCCAGTGAGTGTATATTCCCCCTTCACCCCATTTGAACACATTGAGCAGATGAGTCAGAACAGGTCAGAAACAAAAATAAACCCCTAGTGTAATATGAATCATCTGAAAAGAAGCTAGCGAGATTTTCAATTCATAACATACTATATTTTGACTATGTTGTGTAATATCTTGTGTGAGTTAGCTTTTAAAGACATTAAATGCTTATCATTCCAAGTAATTCTGCTTTATTAAGTGGATCATTTCAAAACAGTCTGAATGACGTTGTTTACATCTTAATGATTGAATTATGCAGAGGTTAAGAAAGATCAGTGGAATTCCTCTCTAAGTCCTCTTTAAATATCACACACAGCATTTAACAGTGCCATACTTTTATTGATCAAATCATCTAATCATCAGTTCTGTTGGCGATAGCCTTAACCTAGGCTTTCTGAAGCTGCTGTAACTGTCTGAGTCCTGCATGGGGTTTGAGAGGTATTTCAGTCTGCTTCAGCTCATGCCACAGTATTTTAGTTGGACTGAGGTCATCACCGGTCAGCTGTTGATTTACTTCTTCGTTTTGAATTGCTGTCATGTTGTATAAACCAGCGTTCTCTGAGTTTTAGATGTCAGACAAATGCTCTGAAGTTCTGCTTTATTTCCTGACTCAACTTAGAATTCATGCCCACACAATTAGACAGCCATGCTTCACAGGATCGATGAGGCTTTGGTGTCAATATGCAATGTCCTGCTTTCTTCTGTTTACACTCTTCCAGTCTGGTGTCCTCTTTGGACAAATCCCTTTAACATCACTATTTTCTGTGTTGTTGTTACAATAACACTCATAAATACAGGCCTTATCTAATGACAGAGATTTTTAGCTGGACTTCCCTTCACTTGCAAAGAAAAGTTGGTCCCTGTCACTTTTTATTTAGCAAAATATTATGCATTATGTAATTCTGATAGAAGAAAACAGCATAAAGCAGCATAGCTAGTTACAGACTAGGCCAGAGGGGGCAGTGCCCAAGGACCTCTGATTAGCAGGGGTCTCGGCGGGGCTTCAGATCACTGGGCTCTAATACTTGAGATAATCCACTGCAGATATAAGACTAAGATGAATTAATAGACCTTAAATATGTACAAATTACTTAAAAAAAATGACATCTGTTCTCAGGTGTGTGTGCTGTTAGCATTGTCTTTCAAACATGTCTTAAGCTAAACTTTCATAAAACAGATGTCTCAGCCATGAGGCAGTGCATTTGTGTGAGATAACTCTCTGTGAGAGAGCCTCTACATGCATTTCTTCTCCAGACATCTGGTTCCCATCACCACCACCGTGAACAACTTAGTAAATTTCTCTAGAGTGACTCGTTTCACATCAAGCTACTCTGAATGAATGTATTGCATGTTAACCATATAAAGTGATTCGGAAAAAATGGAAATCACTTGCAAGTCTTAAAGGGACCAAATCAAGAATGACGTCCGCTATGTAGATGCAAACATTGATCAAGCTCCTTTTTAAATGCTACATTCTCGTGACCCGACACAGGATAATTGAATGCATATGAACAAATTACTGCTCTGCTTTTGCTTATAAAGATTAAGGCTGAAAGGCAGCAAATCTTCTTAATATGATTTTAGACCAATCAATTTAGAGATTAAATACATTTCTGCAGATGCCATTCAGTCCTCTGGATCAAAACGCAATGCTTTAAGGGGTGGGGGGGCAGAGAGAGAGAGAGAGAGAGAGAGAGAGCGAGAGAGAGTGAGAGAGAGAGAGAGAGAGAGAGAGAGAAAATGTGGCTCTGTCTGTGCTGATCAGTGTGAAACCACTGGACCTTTGCCTGCCACAAATTGATTTCTGCTCTGAATGCAGATTGTTTGAATGGCAGAAACACATGAATGGATGTGATGCAAATATGAGGATAGAGTTCTCTTTTTAAAGATTTCACAATAAAGGAAATGCCATACATCATAAAATACAGTCCAGAAACTATATATGTACACATAATACACAGACATACTACATACTCATGTTTAATCTGCACAGTCAAAAAAGATGCTGTGCAGGTTCATCAAGGTACAGCCAGGAGTACACCAACAACCACGCCACATTCAAAGTCACTTAAATCCCCTTTCTTCCCCATTCTGATGCTCGGTCTGCACTTCAGCAAGTTGTCTTGACCACCTCTACATGCCTAAATGCATTGAGTTATGGCCATGTGATTGGGTGATTAGCATTGTGTTAACAAGCAAATACCTAATAACGGTAATTAATTACCTAATAAAGTGGCCGATGCATATATATCACAAGCTTCAAGGCTGCTGCAATCCATCCTGCCACACGCCTCTCTGTAAATGCAACCAGCTTCTAAGAAAGAACTTTTATTTCTGCAGATTTTTTGCTTACAGAAAAAATCTCCAAAAGAAATTAATGCAACAAGCAATTGAATTGATTGGCTGGTGAGTGTATATATACCTTTATAAGCCATTCATGGCAAAGTTGTTTTAAACCAGACATAGCCCCCACCACCCCACCCACAATAAAACATATTCTTCGCTATTTTACCATTATCAACATTAAAAACATGTCATATTTACTTTTATTCCCTGTGTTATCTTCCAAAATCAGCTAATTCTGTAATTTGAATATTTGCGTATGACTGTAACTCTTAGGGAAAGCATTACAATCTTTCAAACAACTGCTAATGGATTGCGTGATTCTTTTGGTTTAAGGAGGTGATATTTCTTGGTTTTTGTCATGGAAAATAGTTTTTTTCTTTTTATAGCTCACAGGGCAAGAATGTTTGTGAAGGTTTTCTAGAATTAAGAAAGCCCTCAAAAGTGTTTTGTATTCAAAACGTCCTTGAATGATAGATCCCAAAGGGAAATTGTTAATTATTTAACATTAAGATAGATCCCAAAGGGAAATTGCAGTATCAGCAATATACAGTATAATAATATTATATTAGGCTGGAATAAAAAGAAACATATATTTCACATAAATTATATATGCACTCACCAGCCACTTTATTAGGTACACCGTGCTAGTATATATATATATATATATATATATATATATATGTTTTCTTCCGACAGCAGCGATATATATATATATATATATATATATATATATATATATATATATATATATATTTGTATCTCCATTTTTGATGTTTTTCAGTTTTTAACATAAATTGAAAATGCCTGTTGGTCTTTACATTGTTTGTAAATTTCATGGTGAATGGGCCAAAAGAAACGACCCAAAATTGCTTGGAAAGACATCTGGTTTTCCTGACTTTCATTAAAAGTAAAGCAGGTTTTTTCCTTCCCCTGTAAAGTTATCATTCTGGAGATACGAGGTGTTCTTCCGACAAAAGCGATATATATATATATATATATATATATATATGTAGAATGCGCATGCACCATCATTAAGCGTTACCATGGCAGCAGCGCTGAACAAAAGTTAAAGCCTGTAAACGGTGGAAAAGCAACACAGCTGACCTTTTTCTTCTTCCTCTCACTCTAATAATGAGCAGCTGAGAGTTAATTATCTTCACAGTGAAGGCTCGTTCTGCACGTTAGTATGGTTGCTGATGATGCACGTGACGCACGTGATTCGTTCAAGCGGCTTAGAAAATGGATGGATGGACGGACGGGTGGACATTACTGAGTAGGATGTGCGCATGCAGGTCATTTCAGGATCCTGGTTCATTCACATTAATGACAGATTTGAGTCATTTACCTAAACAAGTGTGAACCATCCTGTCAGAAAGATCAGATTTGAGCAAAAACTGAATTTGAGCAACGAAACTTGTAATGTGAACGTAGCTCAAGTGAACACCCAGATACTTGTACACCCCTACCACCTTGAAATCCTCTCCATCAATGGTGACTGGTGACAAGGCAGGTTTTGACTTTCTAGTCTTAGTGATGTTCAGCTGTAGCTGTATCTTCTTGCACCAGTCAACAAAGTCCTTCACCAGCTTCCCGTATTCCTCCTCCTGTCCATTCGTGATACACCCCACAATAGTTGTGTCATAAGAGGATTTTTGCAGAAGACATGACTCTGTGTTGTACCTGAACTCACAGGTGTATAGTTTGAGCAGAAACGGGACGAATACAGTCCCCTGAGGTGCCCCAACACTGCACAAAACCTTGTCTGAGACACAGCCCTGTAGTCGCACATACTGAGGTCATCCAGTCAGATATTCCATTATCCATGACATGATGGATTCATCCACTTACGTCAGCCAAAGATTCTCCCCTAACAGCACAGGCTGAATGGTACTGAATGCACTGGAGAAATCAAAGAACATGATCCTTACAGTGCTACCTGATATGTCCAGGTGAGAGTATGTTCTCTCCAGCACATAGATAACCGCATCATCCGCTCCAGTGGCATCCTGATATGTAAACTGCCGAGGGTCACGCTGTTCTGACCGGAGGTCTCAAATGAGCTAGCATCAGCTTTTCAAGTGTCTTCATTAAGTGGAATGTCAGTGCAGCAGGTCGATAGTCATTGAGCACTATCGGTTGCCTTTCTTGGGAACAGGAACCACAATAGATGTTTTCTGCACAACTGAGACTCTCACCCTCCCACTGCTTTGCTCTGCTTGAGTTTTTTCAATTCTTTTTCACCCGATGAGCAGCGAATGTTCTCTCACCGAACATTACAGTTGTGGTGGGGGGTGAGAGCCGTTAATTACAGACAGTGGTTTCAGGTGGTCACAGGTATGAATGGCTGTGGTGGAGGAAAGTGAGGTTATGAATGGCCCGTGGCATTGTTGAGGAGGTATGTTAATCTGTGTAGGAGACAGAAACAATGGAGCAGCAGAGGAGCCATTTTCAAACTCTTAAACCAAAGAATTGGTTTAACTCATTCACCTTTTTCGCATTTACCCTCTGCTGGACTAGGGCTGCACTGTTTGAAGCCAGTAATGTCTTTTAAGTCTGTTCACACATCCAAGTGTTATTCAGCTCTGATTTGTATTCCAGCTTGGACTTGTAGATTTCAGACGTTTAGCATTTACAGCTTTACAGCACACCCCTAATACAGGCTCAGTTTCACTGATGGAAAAGCAGTGGTGGACAGTAACTAAGTAAATGTAATTTGTTACTGTACTTAAGTAGTTTTTTCATGTATCTGTACTTTACTTAAGTATTTCTATTTTGGGCGAATTTTTACTTTCACTCCACTACATTTCAGAGTCTAATATCTGACTTTTTCCTCCTACATTTTGAGAAATCTGTCGTTCCTTTTGGTTTCTGTGTGTATAAAAACGTAACATGTCAGAATGAAAGAAGTGCAAAGCCAGAGCACCAATCATGGCACAGCGGTCTGAACTGTTCTGAACTGGTTTTGACCTGTTGGTCATACCGACCCAGTGCAGCACACGGTTCAACGTCAGCGCAGCAGTGTAAAATCTTGGGATCACATACGTCACCTAAATGATGAACTAACCTAACTTTCTGTAAATAGAGCACAATATAGAAATATGTCCACATATGCAGTCGAGACTGACGTGACTTTTCTGAATTTCTACAAACACCATTTCATTTTATAGTAAATTAGTTTGGGCTGGTTTATGTTTATGAACAGATGCCTACAGATCAACATAGTAATGGAAAACTTATTTGTGATCCTGAGTTTAAAGCCAGTTTTTATTCAACTTGTAACCAAGTTACAAAGTAATCTGAAACTGAAACTTTGCTTGTGTGTAAAAGTGATTTCAGAGCCACTCGGTTCTCCCTGATGGAAACTGTTTACCTTCAGTGTTTTGTGCTTATGATCATTTTAATAGACGTCAGCGTCACTAATTAATGACGTTCTATTAAAAGACTGGTTTACCAAGAGAGACGCTGGAGGACTTTCATCTGAAATAACTTCATGAAATGAGTCTTGTTATAAAAATGATAACAGGACATCAGAGCCAGAATTACTCTTTTAGTACTTTTACTTTTGATACTTAAGTACATTTGAAGGCAAATGCTTTTGTACTTTTACTCAAGTGGAGGTCTAGAGTAAGAACTTCTACTTTTACTGGAGTAATATTTTACCTTGGGTGTCTCTACTTTAACTCAAGTACATGATTTGTGTACTTCGACCACCTCTTTGGAAAAGTCGCAATTGTCTCAAATCTGCACCATCAAGTCACATCTGTGAGGGCGAACTTGTTTTTGTGAGTGTAGCAGTTAGCTGCTCATGCCTTACTATTGTAGAGCTTCACACCACACAACATAGGTTCAACATCCACAACTTTAGATGATAAAGCCTCAAATCTGTGGAAGGAAAGTCAAGTGGCTGGTGTTCATATAGATAGATAGATAGATAGATAGATAGATAGATAGATAGATAGATAGATAGATAGATAGATAGATAGATAGATAGATAGATAGATAGATAGATAGTGACTACTCTCTCCACATTGTACGCCTGCCATTGCCAAGATGTTTGTCTCACCAGACTTTCCTATAAGGACTTTGGTTCAGGTCAGCTGTAGCTGCGACAAAAGCCAGAAGAAAGGACAGATTTCTGGTAAGACCAGGAGGCAGGAGGGAGTGTGCACTGGCACTTACCATCCAAAGGGATCCTCAGACTAAAAAAGGGCAGCAGTTGACTAGTTGAAGTGCACATAATTGAGCAATAGGAAAAACTGTATTAAAGAGGCAGAGGGCGAGAACAGAAGTTTCTGCTAAACACCAAAAACAAGTTTGTGTGAAAACAATTCGTCCACAAGCTGTGTAACACCAGGGTAACCAGACAAGGTAGGTTTTGAGAACTGTGACAGCAAAAGGACCATTTGGCTGACAAGCATTGTCCGTTTTGTTTAACAAGTACAACAAAAACAAACTTGGAGTACTCGCTACAGATGGTTTCAAACTAAATTCAGATAAAAGAAGGAAAAAAAAGAGCATATCACGAGTGTTTCCTGGTGAAGTCAAGCCTGTAGCTCACTCTGAAGGGCTTATTGTTGAGTAAAGATGCAACTGCTTGCCAACTTACTACAAAATAGCTGGATAAACAGGCATTTGTTTTCCACAGTGTGGACAGCATGCCAACCAGAGCCTGTTTAAATTCTTAGTGAGAGGTAAGATTCTGGCAGCAGTGGCTATTTAAGGGCCCTGTTCAAATCAGATAGTCTGTGTACTTCTGTGAGCAGAGTGCCTGAATTAATAGTGGTGCAACCCCTGCTGCACACATATCCATCTTAAAGACACATTGTTTGAAGAGAGCTTTGAAATTGGTTACGTTAGAATGAATTATGACAGGGTTCCGCAAGTTCACACAAACATCAGAAGCGCACCTCAAAAAAAAAAAAAAAGAAAAGAAAAAATACAAGAAAATGTTGCTTATGGTTAAGTTAATATTTTTCTTCCTCTTACCCCTGTAGAGGTGGATGGACTGTATTGAACTGGCTGGGATTACCTGATTTCACACTCCCACCTTCAAGAGCTAGCCAGACACCAGCCTCTTGACTCCGAGCCACAGCTCTACAAATGCCAAAACATGGAGAAGCCTTGTTAGGTTTCTAGAACTGTCTGTTTCCCTGTCCCTCTCTCCACCACCTCCCCCATCCCCCTATCATTTTTGCAGTATCCTGGCAGCACAACTCCCTCCATCCCCCCACCCACACACACACACACACACACACACACACACACAAGCTCATGGCAAAGGGGTGGTATGCTGGCAGAGACAGGGGCACACACACCTCATTGCAGCCCAGGCTCTGCCTCCAAATTGCCTCCCATGAAACTTTAATGACTGTCGGTGACTGCATTCTGAATAATTGAACAAGGGAAAGACCTGATTCTTTCCCAGATAATGAATCCCTCTGTAACTTCTTGAGTAGGGGGATGACAAATAAATAAATATTACAATTTCACAAAGGTTCTTTCTGTTATGAAAAAAAGAAAGAAATAGCCCTTTTGATGGGCAGCTGGGTCAGAAGGGCAGTGTTGCCACCCTTACGTGTGTCATTTCATCTCTCACTCTGGCTTGTCACAGTCTTGGACATTTAGGTTTAATTACTGCTTGCTCCCTTTCTATCCCCAGGGATGTGGCCGAGGCTAAAGCTTTACATTTAAACTTATGCCACAGGCTTAGTCATGCTAAAAAAAAATAAATAAATAAAAAATAGAAGAGAAACCAAAGGAAATAAAATAGCTAATTGTTTCCAGACTCCAAACTTTCCAAACTCCAGACTCCAAAGTTCACACCTACGGATTAGTTTCACCCGGGGGGGGTGGCTGTACATGAACACAATGTGATGTCATGTCACAGCATCTGTCACTGTGTAGACAAAAGCTTTAATAGCAACTGCTGCCAGGTTGGATGAGATTTATTACTGAAAAAAATCGAATTAATGTACACACTGTTAGAATAGGCTGGATGTGGAGTTTTATTGTGTCACTGTCCAGGATTAGTAATTATAATGTTTAATTTTATATTCATAAGAGTATTTTTTTCACTTTCACTCAAATATATTTTACTCATATTTTATAATCAGTAAAGCTTCCATACAAAGGATTTTTGATGAAAAACGTGGTAACGCCTCAAAAAAGTTTGTTGTTGTAGGCTGATGGAAATTGTCAATGTCATGTTCACTTTGGTAAAAAAAAATGTATTCATTAACACCTGAAATACTGCAAAACCCTACATTGGATTTTTTTATTTTGGAAAAAAAATATACATTCACCAGCCACTTTATTAGATACACCTTGCTAGTAAAATGTTGGACCCCCTTTTGCCTTCAGAACTGCCTTAATTCCTCATGGCACACTTTCAACAAGGTGTTGGAAACGTTCCTCAGAGATTTTGGTTGGTTATTTGAGTTCCTGTTGCCTTTCTATCATCTGGAACCAGTCTGCCCATTCTCCTCTGACCTCTCACATCAACAAGGCATTTTCGTCCACACAACTGACCGCTCACTGGATATTTCCTCTTTTTCGGACCGTTCTCTGTAAACCCTAGAGATGGTTGAGCGTGAAAATCCCAGCAGATCAGCAGTTTCTGAAATACTCAGACCAGCCCGTCTGGAACAACCACGCCACGTTCAAAGTCACTTAAATCCCCTTTCTTCCCCATTCTGATGCTCGGTCTGCACTTCAGCAAGTTGTCTTGACCACCTCTACATGCCTAAATGCATTGAGTTGTGGCCATGTGATTGGCTGATCAGCTATTTGTATTAACAAGCAATTCAACCTGTACCTAATAAAGTGGCCGGTGAGTGTATATAATATAAATTTACTGTCACTTTAAAAAGGACACTTTAAAGTATTTTTATTGCTCAAAGTCAGTTTGATGGAAACAAGCTGCTGGACTTCAAAAATTAGGATTATTTTATGCGTTATTATTTCATCTTTTGCAATTGACACAGAAAGACAATGGAAACATGAAACATGGAGCAAAGTGCAGACATTATGCTACACACATTATATGATACAGAGAAAATAAAGCTCCTAACAACCAGAAAGGATAGTAGTTGTCAAGAAGCTGAGAATATCTGAGATGTAGAGCAACAGAAGGAACGGTAGAGCAAACTGTCTGCAACCACTGGTCAAGCACGGTGGAGGATCGGTGCAAGTTTGAGGATGTATACGAACAACTGGAGGTGGTGCTTTGTTTTGGATTGAAGACATCATGTACAAACACATTTTGGTGCATTAATGGATATTGAGGCTTCTGTGTAATTGTATAGTTAATATATGTGAAATTTCATGAACTCAAAAATGAATAAATTGTATTTATTGGCTGTTTTGACAGGAAAAGAAACATGGGGGCATGTGGGAAAGTTCTGTGGCATAAGGTCAGAGCAGTATGACTGCCATATCAAACTCCCAGAGTTGATTTTTATATAAACATCCAGTTTTGTTTTTCCAGTGTGTAATTCACTCCCTACATGACCCTCATTTTTCTAGTTTTTTTTTTTCTTTCCTTTAAAAGTGATGATAATAACCATCTGTGAAAGAAGCCCTGCTGACCGCCAGTATGAGGGTAGATATACAAAAAAGGAGAGTCTCTTGGTAATCTGCACTTAGAGCTGTATTTCAAGGTATGACATTTATGTTGACATTTTTGTGCTATGAAGGATTAACAACTGGGCCTGCAATCCACTCTCTGCCTCTTACTGAATGGTTGAGAGATTTTCTTCCTTGCGAGAGGGTTTTTTTTATCTTATCAGAGAGCACAACAGCCCGCTGCCTCTTCCTCACAATGTCTCCAGATAGGTATCGCACTCCAGCTATCTAAATAATAATAATATGTCATACCATTTCCCTTGTCCATGAATCTGTTACAATGAAGTGGCTCCCCATATAAAACAACATGTCAAATCTACAATGTCCAATAAGAGGAAGGCAGTAAAACCGTGAAAAATGCCAATCCTTGCATTGCCTGGAAATTACTAAGCATTTTATTTTTACTCCGACATGTATTTGCTTTTATCTTTGTCATTGCCGCAGCATGTTTAACCTTTTATTATTGCGGCTAAACGGCAGCAATGTTTTCTTTTTAGTTTACTCTCCTCCTTAAATAACAAGGAGGACACTGCTGTCATACTGATACGTAAAGAACACTAATCTAAGTGAAAGGTTGGTGCATTTTTATTTAGTTTGCCATCATTTAGGCAAGGAAACATATAAATAGGATTACCACCATATGCGAAAAAGTGTGGATGCCACTGGTCACATTACATGTTTTGTTAATAATCTCTGAGTGATGTGTAGCACTGTTTGTGGAAATTGCATGTGTTTGCAATTGGCAGACACACCTTGGAGCTCAGGTCCTTTAGAACGCACCTCACCAGAAAACACTACACCACGGGACAAAATAAAGCACTAACTTTATCAGCATCTCTCTGGTGTTTCATGGATCAGATCACATTTTCTGGAGGACCCATCCTGCAAGGCCATGTGCTTCACTTCAGCCCCTCTGTTCCAGTTTGTAATGGCATTCTCGTTTCTCCTGAGGAATCCTTTGCTGCGATCATACAGCAACTTTACTGAAGAAAGTTGTGTGGATGAGTTGCAGCTGACATTTTCCTCAACCTGACCTTTATCGAGTGCAGAGACTCAGAGCTATCCATTTAAAAAAGCCCTCCTCCGTGGGCTCTTGTCACCCAGCTCACACACATCACGATTGTTGTACAACTTTTTTGTTTATCCACTTGGCTCCATCCCAGCTGTCTCTACACCAACCCATAAAACAAAGGGGTTTTTCTTTTTTCCCCAGGACTGTTTTCACATTCAGGTGATTTTAATTTAGCCCTAGCCACTGAAGAATGATTCTTCTGTTACAGATTGTCATATGCACATGAAGCACTCCTCAAAAAGGTCTGATGCTGCATGTTAATAAGACTCGCCCTGGCTCTCTGAATATCTCTGTGCTAGATGAGCTGTAAAAAATGAAGGCGCCACTCAATTACTGGAGGCAAAGGGAAAGTTTCTGTGAACACTTTTAATTTACTGCAGCGCACTGCTCTGATTCCTCATCATCCTTAGTGGCTTTGTTGAAGGATAAATCTGAGGGAAGCCAATCCGTAGATTTAATTCGCTCACTTTCGTTAAACATGTATGTTTGGCATCAGCATCCCAGAAACCTGGAAAAAAAAAAGATCCTACAAAGATCCACAAGAATTGTGAATTGATGTAGTAAACGTGACATTTAGCAAACAAATCCTGCATAAACAGATGCAGAGACTGATATTGAATAATTGATGGAAGCAGAAGGTTAGAAGCTATTCAGTAATCCACAGGGTAACAAGATGTTTCTGCCTGGGAGGTCACTGCAGTTCCACATCAGGTAAAGCAGATGAGGCGATACGGTTCAAAGATGCAGGCTTATCTACTTTTATCCAATAGATGTGTGAGCACAGGGTCAAAAACATGTTTTCATTCAAAGGCAAGGGGTTAAGCTGAGAAAGCACAAACACAATGGCTATAACACACACACACACACACACACACACACACACACACACATTTTCTGTTTTTGACACTTTAACCATTGGTAAAATTTAATGTTGCGCTTTTCGTTGCTTCATAAAAGCTTTGAGTGATTTTTGTTTCTGATAAAAGCACATAAAAAGCAAACCATCAAGTGAAGTCAAAGATTATTTATATAGCACTTTTTACAACAGGTGTCATCACAAAGCATCTTCACTCAAACATCTGGGTCCAAACTCCATGAGCAAGCCAACAGCAACAGTGGCAATGCAAAACTGCCTAAGGGCAAGAGAAAGAAACTTTGAGAAGAACCAAGAATCAATCGAGGAACCCATCCTCCTTTGGCTGACAGTGGCCAGCAAACAATAATGAACAAGTGATATGAACACAGAATAAGGTTTTACCATTAATATAATAAATTATATTCAAACAGAGAAAAGGGGCATAGCAGGTGAAGCAATGGCTATGATTAAAAAGTTCGAGTCTGCCTATGCAGGAAGGTCAGTGCCATGCAGGTGAGGTTTGCACAGCATTGTACAACAGGAAGCTCAATGGAGGTCAAACTGGTCCAGAGGGTGACCAAGCAGTGGGCACCTGATCAAGGCAGTTGGAATAGCATCACACTGCACCTGGGCAGTGGTTCAGCTCAGCAAAGAAACATACAGACAGTAATAGTGTATTAAGAGAATGCAGCAGTGAGTCCAGCAGGTCTAGCCTGACTAAAAGGGTAAAAAAGCCAGAAGGTAACAAAGACATGAGGGCTTCCTGAGATGTTAGCACCCTGTACTGTATGTCCATGAACCCCCAAATCTGCACTTTTTATGGAACAGGCCAAACGAATTACCAAAGGCTTGATTAAACAATTCAATTATGAGCATAGACTTAATGACTGAGGCTGTGTATGAGTCCCGAACACTGACTGGAAGATTATTCCAGAGCAGGGGGGCTTTGTATGAGAAAGCTCTCCCTCCCCCACCATGCAACTTTATTAATTCTATGTACTACTAGTAAGCAGCACCTTGTGGTCTAAGTAGGCATGATGGTTCATAGTAAGAGAGAAGTTCACTCAGGTACTGAGGGGCGAGGCCGTTTACAGCTTTATATATGTCAGTAAAAGAATTTTGTACTCCGTGTGGAATTTAACAGGCAACCAGTGAGGGTTTAATAAAACTGGGCTGACAAGGTCAAATTTTCTAGCTCTTGTAAGGACTTTGGTTGCAGTGTTCTGGACTAACTGGAGCTTTTTAAGCCTTTGCTGGAACATCCAGACACCAGGACATTATCGTAATCCAATGCATGAACTAGCTTTTCTGATTCCTGTAGAGACAGTGCTTTTCTTAAATAGGCAATATTGTGAAGATGGAGGCTCTTCTAGTAATATTGGTTATATGTACATCAATGGAAGGATCAGGATCGATTGTGTCACCAAGTTTTTTTTTTTTTACAGGTGTACCTGATGCAAATGAGAAACTATTAAGTTTAAGGGTTAAATTACACTCACCGGCCACTTTATTAGGTACCTTGCTAGTAAAATGTTGGCCCCCCTTTTGCCTTCAGAACTGCCTTAATTCTTCGTGGCACACTTTCAACAAGGTGTTGGAAACGTTCCTCAGAGATTTTGGTTGGTGATTTGAGTTACTGTTGCCTTTCTATCATCTGGAACCAGTCTGCCCATTCTCCTCTGACCTCTCACATCAACAAGGCATTTTTGTCCACACAACTGACCACTCACTGGATATTTCCTCTTTTTTGGACCGTTCTCTGTAAACCCTAGAGATGGTTGTGAGTGAAAATCCCAGTAGATCAGCAGTTTCTGAAATACTCAGACCAGCCCGTCTGGCACCAACAACCACGCCACGTTCAAAGTCACTTAAATCCCCTTTCTTCCCCATTCTGATGCTCGGTCTGCACTTCAGCAAGTTGTCTTGACCACCTCTACATGCCTAAATGCATCAAGTTGTGGCCATGTGATTGGCTGATTAGCTATTTGTGTTAACAAGCAACTGAACCTAATAAAGTGGCTGGTGAGTGTAGACAGTTATTAGGGGATTGGCTAAATCGAAGTCAAAACTAACAGGCAGGAAATCAAGAGTTAAGAAATGCACACAAAACAACAGCAATACAATAAGGAAGACTCCTGCTGACCAAGCCATCTGGGCCTATTTAAGCAGGTGAGAGGAGATGAAACCATGGAATGGATCACAGGGTCTGGGAGCGGAAAGGGTGAAGCTACGGGATGGAATATGGAATGAATACAAAAACACAAGGCATAACAGCCATTTTCTCATTATTGCAAATTTACAGAATTGGTATGAACTTTTCACTGTTGAATTTCTTCAGATACTTCATGACATCAGGCTCAATTAAGATGTTCTAAATAAAATCTCCCAATATGTCACTAATGCTGTACATTGGCAATGCGTTTCTAAAGGAGTAAAGGAGAGTTTATTTAAAGCTACAGACCTTAGAGGGGTCTTTTGGAGTGATGAATGGGTGAGATTAACTTCATATGATTTGAGCAACACACTCTCAAGAAATCAATGTCTCTCTTGAACTGCAAGAAAACCTTTAATGGTGTATCAGCACCCTAGACAATATAATCAATAAGTCTGGTGTTAAATGGATGCTTTGCCGTACATTCAGTCAGGTGTATAAGGTAGAGACTTACTAACCTGTGTTTACAGTTTGTTGTTTTGCCTTTGTTTTTATATACATATTTATTAAATATTAATGAGATCCCATATACACCTACTTGTACGCTATTTGAAATTGAAATATTTGATGACAATATAGAAACACTTTGGGAAAAAAAGGTACTAAAATGGTTCTTTACCAGGATGAATATGTTCATATTTGCCATGAAATTTCCAGCTCTTTCATTTCCGAATCATACGATATACACTCCCATAACAATGTTCTCTCTGAAATATAAAAACTTGGTAAAAGCAAACATGTCACTCAAACATTTTGCTTTCTATGCCACAGAGATTTTGCGTTTCTTTACTGGGTGACCAGTTAAACCAGCCTAAACCAGCCTAAACCACCTAAACCAGCATAAACCAGCCTAAACCAGCCTAAACCAGCATAAACCAGCCTAAACATTTTTTCAACTATGGTCACATATAATAAGAATGTGGTTGCCAGGTGAAAAAATATTATTATTATTATTATTATTATTATTATTAGTAGTAGTAGTAGTAGTAGTAGTAGTAGTAGTAGTAGTAATATTATATGAGTGTCCATCCACCATGAGACGGGATAGCTTCCCCCTTAAATTAAATAATAAACTTAAACTTGAAACCTTGGCTTTTAATGGGTATTAAACTGACCAAAAATGAAAAGGTGTAGTTTTTCTTTTCCTTTATATACACCACACTGTAAATATGTTGCAAATCACAATGTTCCCAATGTTAACCTGTAGTTTTATTGTCTTACCTTGTAGCAGCAAAGCAACAGAGTCAGATTTCTAAACTGTAGAACAAGAAAGACATCACTCGCAAATGAATGGGAAGTGAATATGAGAAAATGTTTATTCCAATTACAATGTGCAGCATTCTAAATGACAACGAGGGACGGGACTGCATGAACTGTTTTGTCGAATAGGACTGAGCTCCTTTCAGAATCGTTCATCTGACTAATTGTGTTAGGATTCATGAATGCTAAATGGCTCAATAGCTAGTCTTTCAGCTGCAAATTAAGCATCTTAAACAAAATGACATTATTATTGTATTTTTTATCTGTTGTTTTTGATTTTTTTCACACAAAACTGTTCATACAACTGGCCCATGGCAGAATGAGCGTTAGCACACATTGCACACACTGCCGGTACCATCTCCATGGGACTGTAGAATGCTGAAGATTTACATGCTGGGACGCAAGTTTTAGAAATTAAAGTTTAATATAGTTCTCAGTGTGTGCCTTAGATTTGTTAACCCACTTACATTAGCTGTTCTTTTTTTTTTTTTTATCTCGACATTTTAGCAATCTTGTACTTTTGCTGTCTCTCTGGGAAAATGAATCATTCCAATTTGTGACTTATTGGCTGAGGCTTTACATTTGAATCAATTTTCATGGATGAGCAAAAGAGATTAGTAGTGATACAGTATGTGAGTCTATCACGAAGATTTAATCCATTGGTCATAGACCTATAATATTCCACACTTTACAAGGCGTAATGGGCTCTGTGAGTTTTGGCTGGATTTCTGACTCTCCAAATTATGTCCCAGTCCCTGACTCTGCATTGGGTTAAATGACTCCAGCTACCCTGTAGCAGTCACACTGGGCCTTTTTTCCTTTTCTTTTGTGAATGTGGACATTCATTAACTATATATACAAACATATATATGCTAATATTTTCACCATGTGGCTGAAACATGATGAACCGAAACAAATGGGGGCAGTCGTGGGCCGGAGGTTAGGGAACTGGCCCTGTGACCGGGAGGTTTCCAGTTCAATCCCCAGTGCCGACAGTCCATGACTGAGGTGTCCTTGAGCAAGACACCCAACTGCCAATTGCTCCCCGGGTGCCATGCATAGGGCTGCCCGCTGCTCCAGGCAAGTGTGTTCACTGCCCCTAGTGTGTATGTGGTGTTTCCCTTCACGGATGGCTTAAATGCAGAGGTGGAATTTCCCCGTTTGTGGCATTAAAAAAAGTATCACTTAACTAAAATAGAACTGTGAAAAACTCTACAGTTCCTTTGCAATATGTATATAATTTATTTAATGAGTTTTAGCAACATACACAGGTCCAGGGGTTATTAATTTTTTTCACAGTGTGGCTTTTCTGGGGGGTATAAAATATTTTGTAGCTTAAACGTTTCCAAACCTCTCCTTGATGAAACAGTATTTACAGTTACCATCTAATACAGTTCAGCTAATGAGTTGTTTAGTAATTTAAATCAGGTGTGCTGCTAATGAAAATGAACAAATCCCTGCAATGAACGGTTCACTGAGAAGTAAGTCAGTTACTAACAAACATTTATCTTAGTACTTTTCTTGGGCACCTACATTCTCATGTACAAGCTTTATTGCACAATTCCATCGATGGCTCACATTTGTGCATGTTAGTGACCCATGTATAGCGGACTGAAAACAACCTGCATATGCAACTTGCATAATCTGCATGCGTCACGAACAACAACAGCACCAAAGTATGTTTAGGGGGAAAACTGAAGCATTAGTGCAGCGTTTATTGGCTATCGCCAGACATTTTAAGTTTGAAACATGAAAAAAACAATCCATCCTACCCACCCAGAGAGAGCAAGGCCGATTGTGCTCTCTAGGACTCCTGGCCACGGATGGCTGTAGTGTTACCAGGGATGGAACTCATGACCTCCTGATAATAGGGACAACGCTTAGATGGTCGTGCCACTCGGGAGCCTGACTATTCTCTTTAAAGTCACATGGATTAGATATGTATCTGATATAGGGCCGCATTAGTCCTGCAAGCCCAGACGTAATCTCATAAAAAGAATGTCTGAGGGCAACCATAAGAAATTTTACATTAAATGTGGGTAGGAATGGAGAGGATGGAGGATGAGAACAAACCGAGTGTGAAAGTCTAGCTAAAGGTTTGGGATGATGTACCATTGTATCACATCATAAAATGTACCGTTACAAGTCTGCCGTTAGATGATGGGTGTAACATAAGCAAGCACAGATGAAAAGTCCCTGTCCAGAAAACTCCAAATCAGCATATGCAGAGAACACATGACATATGTTTCACATAAACAATACAACTGAACAGTACAAGAGAAGAGAAACAGTTCCATTAGCCAAAAAGAGTGTTTCACAAGCTCGCTTGGTTTTCTTGTGTTATTGATTTTACTCTGGATGTTCAACTAGAGGAATTTGGGGGAAAGTTTTAAAGGAGCTTTACCCTTGTTAGCAGAGAAAAGTTCAACAAGTTGTCCTCAGATCTTTATTCTCATTACAAGGACATTTTGGCCCTGCACGAATAGGACCAAATATGAAAGAGACTAAAATCTGATCTGTGCTTCTGCACAGCTCTGAAAGCATCAGATCAGTTTAAAAAGAAGGGAAAACAGTCTGATTAATGCCTTTTCAACCTGGTAATTTGAACGAGGTCAACGACTTTTGCACAGTATTGCACATATTGGGAAAATTCATTAGCAATATATAGCAACTGGGTTTAGTGTTGTCAGTTCCAAAATACTGAGAACTAATATTTACTGTTCGTGTTGCTCACATTTTCATGAAGGAAAAGTTAGTTTACCATAGGACATCTATAATGATTAAAAGATGCACTCAAGTACTGAAGGGCGAGGCCATTTGGAGATTTATATGTCATTAAAGAATTTAGTTTCAGTGCAGAATTTTACTGGCCACCAATGTAGGGTTGATAAAACTGGGCTGACATAGTCAAACTTTCTACTTTCTAGCTGCAGCGTTCTGGACAAACTGAAACTTGTTAAGGCTGTTGCTGGAATATCCGGATAGCAGGGTATTACAGTAATCCAACTTTGAAATAATAAAAACATGAACTACCTCTCTTACAGAAACAGTGCATTTCTTAATTTGGCAATATTGCAAAGATGAAAGAAAGCCATTCGAGTTATAGTGGTTATATGCACATCGAAGGACAGGTCCTTTTTTTTTTTACAGATATACCCAGTGGTGGACAGTAACTGAGTAAATGTAATTAGTTTCTGTGCTTAAGTAGTTTTTTCGTGTACTTTACTGAAGTTTTTCCATTTTGGGCGACTTTTTACTTCCACTCCACTACATTTCAAAGTCAAATATCTGACTTTTTCCTCCACTACATTTTGTGAGATCATTTCTTTTGGTTTCTGTGTGTATAAAAACATAACATGTCAGAACAAAAAGAAGCGCAAAGCCAGAGCACCAATCAGGGCACAGCGGTCACTTTGTTTTGAGCTGGTTTTGACACGTTCAACATATCGAACCAGTGCAAGCATACAGTTCATATAAGCACACAGTAAAATTTTGGGATGATGAACTAACCTAACTTTGTGTAAATAGAACACAATATAGAAATATGTCCACATATGCAGTCGTGACTGACGCGGCATTTCATTTTATAGTAGATTTGTTTTGACTAGTTTATGTTTATAAACAGAGACCTACAGACGCAATATAGTAAAGGAAAAATCATTAGTGAACCTCTAATCCTTTAAAGCAAGGTTTTTATTAAAGTTAAAATTGAAAATTTGCTTAAAAGTGGAAAATAAATCTGAAACTGAAACTTTGCTTGTTCGTAAAAGTGATTTCAGAGCCGCTCGGTTCTCCCTGATGGAAACTGCCTTCAGTGTTTTGTGATTATGATCATTTTAATAGACGTCAGCATCACTAATTAATGACATTCTATTAAAAGACTGGTTTACCAAGAGAGACGCTGGAGGATTTTCACCTAAAATGAGTTCATGAAGCGAGTCTTGTTATAAAAATTATAACTTTAGACATTTGAGTCATAATTAATTTTTTACTACTTTTACCTTTGATACTTAAGTACATTTGAAGGCAAATACTTTTGTACTTTTATTCAAGTGGAGGTCCAAAGGGAGGAACTTCTACTTTTACTGGAGTAATATTTTACTTGGGCGTCTTTACTTTAACTCAAGTATATGTCTTGTGTACTTCGTCCACCGCTGGATATACCCAATGCAAATGAGAAGCTATTATGGTTAAGCAGTACATTACACAGATTGTTTCTAAGCTTTTAGACCATGAAGAAGAACTTCTGTTTTGTCTTAGTTGAGTAGGAACAAGTTACTTGACATTCGATCATTTACACAGTTGTCAGTGTTATTAAGCTGAAGTTTATCAGCTGGTTTGGTCAATATATACAACTGTATATATACTGTATGTATACTGTATATATAAAGCATTGGAAACTGATGCCATGTTTACTGATAATGGTACCCAGTGATAGCATATGTAATGTAAATAATAGAGGTCCTAAAACAGAGCCTTGTGGAACACCATACTTTGTGCCAACAGAGTATTTGCCATTTACATTTTCAAACTTATAGCTGAACTTAAGATGGACCAGGAAAGAGCTATTCTGTTACTGTTACAAGGTTTTCTACTCTATGTAGTCAGTTTTCATTTCAAGACATTTCAAATGCCAGACTATGAACAGACAAAACCAACAAATATATGCTTCCTTGGTCAGAGAATAATTAGAGATCATTTACAATTTTCACTAGTGCTGTCTCTGTACTATGATAAGCTTTTGAGAAGGTAATTTCCTCATGGTCATTAAGGTTAACATTCAGATCAGATCCAGATTTGTTAGCTGGCTAGCTTGTTGTTAACAATACTTTTCCACCTCTTTTGCCACATTGCAGTTTGAACGTACAGAGGTCAAAAATGACGTAATTCCAAGTTCCGACTTCCAACTTCGAAAGCAAGTCAAACGCAGCACTAGATACCCACCGAATATATAGCATGTCTACTAGCATCAGACAAGTCTGTGTGGTATTATTTTGAATGAGCATTCGGAGCTGGCTCTAAATAGTGGTTCGATTCCCTTGGTCAACACAGCGTCGTCAGATAAAGACCTTGCAGTGGGTGGTCAGCACTGGGCTAATATGTCTGAGTGAAGCTCCTGATTAACATGCTCACACAGCTAGAGTTGAAATTTGTGCCTTAGGCATTGTGCTCACATCAGTACAGAACCCACATTTGAGGGTTTGCAGATTAAGTTGAAAGAGCATCCACCACCACTAGCCCCCCACATCCCAGCATTTCACACCCCCATGCCTCCCCTTTTTGCCTCATTGATGAATATTAATAGTGTATGAGAAAGCAGTGCACAGTATTAGAGCTTGGGTCTCACTGGATTCAGTGTGAGGCACATTGACACAAACCTTTCTTTATCCATTATGGATGGGCACTCATGAGTCACCCATCCATCATGAAGCAGCACGCCCAGTTTGGACGATAAAAATAATGTGTGATGAATACTGAAAACGCTTTAAAAAACAAGAGATAGAGGTTTCTTAAAGGGACATTCAATCTATTTAAATTTCAGGGTCAAACATTCATGCGGTAAACAATGTTATTCATTCATTGTAGAGACTTACAGGGTCAGATTTCTTTTAATCCTGCAGTGATGTCTACAACACAATTACAGCCATTTTAGTCTTCGGAGTTTTTAAATCATCACTCAATGGAACAGTTATGTATCTCCGTTTTGTCATTTTTCAGTAAAAGTCCAGCTGCTGTTTATACCACATTAAACATTTAATAATGAACAGACCAACAGAAATGGTCTTCAATTAAATTGAATTAAATTTAATTCAATTAAAAAAATAAAATCTTATAAAATCTTGTCACATTAACTTAGACTGAAAATTAAGAGTATTTTTGCTTCTGCTCTCCCTTTTATGGACATACAAAGTTTTGTTCTGACAATGACAGCATGCAATGTAGGCAATGGTACTATTGCAATACCATGCAGGTAATGTATTTCATGTTATAGCTTATAGAAGCATTTTCTTTTCTGGTTATCATCATCATGGATGCTTTAAATAAAAGCTGACCAAAATTTTACAATTACACAGAATAGGAATGAAAATGAAGATGCTAAATATTTAATAATAGACAGTATAAAAGTTAAGGTATGATTTTACCCTAAACTCCAGCATCCCTTATGCAAAATTATGAATGCAAATCCACATTTCAGTGCCTGGATTCCAGATGTTTCTGCAAATTGCAGTGATCCGTATAAAGCTGAAGTCAGCTTCCTATTCACCAGCTTCTTCTTTGAATTTTCCTGTTACACCTTAAATGGTGCAGCAGATACATTCTGACCTGAGGCACCAGAATGTAACTGCTGCACCATTTAAGGTGCAATGGGAAAATTTGTACAAGAAGCTGACCAAAAGGAAATGTAATTCAGCCCTGTGCAATTCTTTAGATGTTAGATGTTTTTGTGTGTTTGCGGGAATCACATTCAATGAATGCACTGGAATGTACTGGCCGAACATAAAGCGTTTATGCTGCAGAGTGGAACAGCGAGAAAGTTATTGTAACGTGCTGACAGAAAATCAGACACTTGCGGATGAGAGAGATGATGGTTTAATGAAAAACCAGGCAACCGAAGCCAAAAGGGAAGAAACAAAATGTGTAGTGAGAGTTCGGACAAAAGGTCAAAACACAGGTCAAAACAATGAGCAGAAGTACAAAAAGGGGAAGGCAAAAGACGTAATCAAAAACAACGAAGCAAAAGGGTCATAAACATGGTCAAGCAATCAGAATCATACAAAGAGACCACTCAGTATTTTCGGGGAAATCAATCAATCAATCAATCAACCTTTATTTTGACGAAAGTACATTGAGGGCATCCCTCATTTTCAATGTAGCCGAGCATTTACAAAAACAGGGATTGACATGACAAAGAAAATAATAACTTCATTTAATCATTTTAAATTAAAAGAAAATTTTAAATAACAGTGAATAAAAGATAAAAGTAGATAAAAATAGAACTTGAGATTTAAATTATGAGAAATTAAAATCAAAAGTAGATAAGAAATTAGTAAGGTAATAATACAATATCACAAATTTAAAAAAGTAATGATAAAAAACTATTAAAAATAAAATGAGAGGAAATAAATAAATAAATAAATAGGCTCCAGCATCCCCCGTGACCCTGACGGAGAAGCGGCTTAGAAAATGGATGGAAGGACGGATGGATGGATAAATAAATAAATAAAAAAGAGATAAAGAACTAAGGAGAACTAACACAAAAATAAAAGTTACGAATAAATATGATTAAGTAAAACAGGTACAGGCTGTCTGAAGTTGGTTTGATATTAAAAGTTTAAAATGACCGAGTGACACCAGTGAGCTGAGTTTTAGTGTTTCCTCTAGTGCACTGTGACTAAAATCAGATTTTCCCAGTTCAGTAAAAACTCTTGGTACCTGGCAGCTGATCCAGTTACTAGAGCGAGTCTGATAATTACTGTTATTTGTATTCATCAATGAAGTGATGTATTCTGGCGAATGACCAGAGAGTGTCTTATAAATAAAAATCAACCAGAAACAATACCTCACACTGATACTACCTAAAGCCTGGGCTTATATACTCTAGGCTAATTGTCCTCTGATAGAACACAGGTGTAAAACAGTTAGAACTCGGGAGACTGAGAGCGCTGATAAGAGCACAAGCTGGAGTCCAAAGTCATATCATCTCCCAGTGTACTCTGGGAGTTGGAGTTTAAGTCCATAGGAGGAGCCGAATGCATGACAGTTATACAGACATTCCTTTTTCTGGATGGATAAATAGTCATATCAGTCACTCTCTTCAACAAAAATATGATTAGTGAAAGTACACAGTTAGCAATCTGACTTGTGATTAGGCAAAACTTTCAAGCCTGGTCGACGGAAGCTTTTAGGAATCACTGCAACTCAGCCATATAGTGGCAGACCACATAAAGAGGCCTATAATGTATTCACCAGTTCCAAACCTTCTCTAGCAATAATATCAGTGCAAAAACTGTGTGTCAAGAGCTTCATGGCACGAGTTTCCATGGTAGAGCAGTTGCATGCATGAATCATATCACCAATTGCATGGAGGAGGGATAATGCTATGGGGATGTTTTTGAGGGGCTGGCCTAGTGCAGTCTCTTGTCATCTCAAGGCTTGACTACTGCAACTCGCTCTTGGCTGGTCTTCCCATGTGGCCATCAAGCCTCTGCAGCTCATCCAGAATGCGGCAGCACAGCTTGTCTTCAATCTGCCCAAGTTCAGCCACGTCACCCCACTGCTGTGCTCCCTTCACTGGCTTCCTGGAGCTGCACGCATCAGATTTAAAACCCTAATGCCGCCTACAAAGCCAAAAATGGACCAGCCCCTACCGACTTGATGGCAATGGTGAAATCTCGAACTAAACCACGAGCCCTTTGAGCTTCAAGTACAGCTCAGCTTGACCCGCCATCCTTCAAGGTGCGTGGAAGGCAAGCGTTGAGACTGTTCTCTGTACTGGAGCCCAGGTGGGGGAATTAACTCCCAGTGGCTGTCCGAACAGCAGAGTCTCTCGCTGTCTTCAAACGCAGACTGAAGACCGCCTCTTTACACAGCACTTAAATGAGCATTGAATTAGGCATTGATTGCAATATATTGTGCTGCACTTATATATTACATTTATTATATTGCACTGTGTATTGTAGTTTACTGTATTGTATTGTATTGCATGGCACTACATGGCTCAGAGTTCTGTGCTCAACTCTTTTTCTTTTCTCTCTGTATCTACAGTGACTTTGTTTCTAGCAGTATCTGAGCCTAGGACTGTCTTTTTCTCTAACCTATTGGTAGCTAGCAAAGATACTTTCTCCAGATAGACAAAGCACTTCTTGTAAGTCGCTCTGGATAAGAGCGTCTGCTAAATGCTGTAAATGCCTCAGCCTCTTAATCCCAGTGAGGGGAAATCTTACTTCTTCAGCACACCAAGAGAGCCATAAAGCCATGGTAAGGTGAGTTTGATGTGAAAGAACTTGACCGGCCTGCACAAAGCCCTGACGTCAACCCCATCGAACACCTTTGGGGTGAACTAGAACGGAAACTGTGAGCCCAGCCCTCTTGTCCAACATCAGTGTCTGACCTCACAAATACTCTTTTATGGAGGAATGGGCAAAAATTATCCACAGAAGAGTAAAAGCTTTAGTAGCTGCAAAGGCGGGATCAACTCCATATTAATGCATATGGATTTAAAATGGGATATCATAAAAGCTCCTGTAAGTGTAATGTGTAGGTATGCATATATATATATATATATATATATATATATATACACACACATCTTTTAAATTGATGTTTTCTCTTTGAATAACTGATCTCAGTGACCCGGTAGATGTCTCTCATAGTCTCAATGCAAGATCAAACAAGAAATAAGAGATCTCTAGGTTTTTTCCTCAGGGAGCCATTTGTACATTGATGAATCATAATTTACAATACAGTAAAAATTCGTGATTGATATAAATCAAGGACTCAGAGCTTGTGATATTTGCTCTTCACATAAATACAACCAACACCACAAAACTTTTCATCATAGGTTAAAGCATATTGCCACAGTGGGCATGACAAATGTTTATGGACCATTTATATCTTACCTTTAATAGCTCAGCACACTGAAGAATAAGACATATGCTTTGACATTTTAACACAGCCCACTTTAGTTTTTTGTAGTAAAAGTGCATTGTAAGCACCAACTTTGCTGAAAACTAGCAAACACAATGTTTTTGGCTTTGAATAGAAAAGGACATACTGATGGGTTGAAATAATAAGGCAGAGCTTAGTGGAGAGCATAAGTATTTGATCGGTCATGACACAATGACAGCATCCACAGAAAACAAGCATTAGAATGGGTAGACCTGTAAACAATCTGAGTAGGCCACTGTCATATTAAGTGTTCATAATTACAAATGAAACATGAGAGCACAACATTGCTCATAGGAGTCAAAAAACAGAATAAGAGATCAATGTAAGAGGCATCATAGCTCAAATTGTTTATTTTGCTGTGATGCACTCTGTATTTCTTAACTGAATACTTTAGATGAATAACTCTATGATTAATATTTGCTCCTAAGTAGTGAAAGAATGCAAACAATTTGACAAAATCAAGTTAATTGAGCGAAACATGCAGGCCAAGGTAAGGTACAGCTTTTGTTTCCCTGTGAAGCTGAAAAAGAGAACATAGGTAAGGTGCATTTTAGCACACCAAAGGACCTGGAGAAGTCCTTGATGCCAAACGTGGAAATTGCATTCAGTCGGGTCACCAGGCATGTTCTGGATGATCAAAGAGAAATTTATATATGACTATTTCTTCAGCTATTTCTAAGCTCAGCAACATTTTACATCATATGGAATATTGGCAGTCAGGAAACAGATTTTTACGTTCTGGAAAAAGACGCCTGTGCCCCCTGTTAAACAATGGCTTACAGAACTAAGTGAGACATTACGTCTAGAGAAAATCAAACTGATTTTAAAGGGTGGTCTAATTAAAAATGAGTTCCCCTTCATTTCTTATCCAGACCAATAGATTTCACTTGTTTATTACCAATATTAATTTAGCAGGTTTACTCTGCCAACCTGCTCAGTGGCTGTTGGTCTATAGGTGGTCATGGACCCTATGGGTCTAGTTAGACTATTACAATTGGCCCCTCCCAGTGCACCATGTGCTTTTGTTTTAGTTTTGGTCTTGTCCATGTGCTTTTGTTTTGCTGTATTCCTGGTCCTGCCCCCTTGTTTTCAAACCCTGCCCTTGATTCTTCTTACCTGTGTTGTCCACCTGTGTATTGTTAACCCTCGTTGTTTCCCTGCATTTAAGCCCTGTGTTTTCCCTAGTCTCTGGCTGGTCTTTGTCATGTTTGAAGTGTTCCGCTGTGTTTATCCTGTGTTCCTTGTTATGTCTGTCCCTCCTTTTCTCCATGTTGGCTCTGTGACCCTGGACTGTTTTGACCCCTGAGCCCGAGTTTGGCACATGCGTCTGCCTCCTCATCGCTCCTCCACGTTATATAAATACAGAGTTACTTGTGACTTGTAGTACTGCCATTCAGAATCTTTTCATTAATTCAGCAAATAAACAAAGCTGGAATTACCTTTTTATCTGTTCTTTTTTCAATCTTGCATTCCACCTTAAACAGTACCACAATAACATATTCTGGCAACTCCAGAAATAAACCACTAAAAGCTGTAATTGGTGAATGTTTGAATTTTGCACTGAGCTTAACTTGAGATGAACTCATATGTGCATTTGTTAGCTGTCAAAGTGAAGTCAAAGTTTATTTATATAGTGCTTTTTACAACAGCTGTTGTCACAAAGCAGCTTTACAGAAAAATCCAGATCCGAGCCCCCATGAGTGTTGCCAGTGGTGACAGTGGCAAGGAGAAACTCCCTAAGAGCGAGAGGGAGAAACCTTGAAAGGAACCAAGATTCAAAAAGAGAACCCATCCTCCTCGGGATGACACCGGATAGCAAACAGCATTAGTCTAAAATACTATAATATATAATAAAACGGGGGAACACAAGCAGAGCAATGGTTCATTAGAATAGTTTAATTCATGTAGCAGCAGCTTCATCAGGAGGGTCAGTTTGTGAGGGTGAGGTTTGCAGAGCGTTGTACAGCAAGAAGCTCAGTGGTGGTCAAACCAGTCCAGAAGGCTGGTGAGCAGTGGGCACCTGATCAAGGCAGAAGAAGCAATAGCATCAGATGCACAGGATGGGGAGTTGTTCAACTCCGCAAAGAAAAGGAAAAGAGCTTGTTCTGTAAAGAATGACTGATCACAGATTACAGTACTTCCCGAGTGCAGCACAGACTCTGACAGGTCTAGTTATTACAGCCTAACTAAAGGGGAGAAACCAGAAAGCTAACAGAGACATAAGTGCTCCCTGAGGTGTCTGCGCCCCTGATATGGATAGCTCCTATTAACTAAACATTTCATGAACGACAAACTTCATAGGGTGTTCACAGAGACCTGATGACTAGCTGATACTGATCAACTGCTGTTAGCTAACTATTCATATAATGCAAAATTAATATACAAATGAAAGATAATACGCTCAATATGTGCTATTCACTCCCAGTCCATACAGTCCATATATGGAAACGACCAAAACAGCCTTATTAAATGCACAGCTTTCACTTCACTTCAATTCCCTGATGTCACAAAAACCAGTGCGTTTATCTACCTGTTCAGCCTATCCGGCCCACCCATTCACACTGAAGTTGTATGGAGTGATTCAGCCTGAGCTGCATTTTGAATAAGAGGAAGTCAGTCAGAATGGAGCTCATTTACATATCAGGCTTAAAGCAGCCTGTTTAATTCTAAGAGATAAAAACAGATTGGAAACAGGTCATGTGAAATGTTTGGGAAATCAGATAAAACACATTAAACATCAAGGAAAAATAAAACACAATGCAGGGTAGCAATAACTATGATAGTTAAAAGCAGGTGTAATATCTGTGCAATTAACAGGCTGAACATTTTTTTTATGTAACAATTGTAGCTGCAGTTACAGCTAACATCATCATTAACAAGCTTGGCTTCCAGTTGAATGTGAGAGTTGAGTGGGGGTCTAGCTTGAAGCATTAACCCAGACTTGTTGCAAGATGGGACATATGGCGTGTTATTTATAGCCAGCCTCCTTGACTACAATAAATGATATCAAAGAAGAGGCTTGTGTCATACCACTCTTTCCAGACAATGGATGGTACTAGACATTCATGAATATGTAAATTGTCATATGGCACTTTTAGGTTCTGTCCATTATTAAAAAAGAAATAATATATAAAAAAGTCCTTCTTAACACTGTTAAGAATCAGTTTCACTGCATCATTTGCTAAAAAATTGAGTATTCTGTCAATAAAGTGCGAGCAAATACTTTATAATGAATACTTACTTAGATACAGGTAAACTCAAAACATATAATAAAACTAATAACTATCGAGAGTTATTTTCAAATGGGTAATTAAAAACCAAAACACAGATAATGCTCAAGGCGGAGGTCATTTTCTTTGGGAACTTTACTTTCTGCCAAATATTATAAATATTTTGAAATGAATGATTGAACAAAAATGTTTGGAATTTGGAACTAAATGTCTACTGACCACCTTAAATTGTACACTCACCGGCCACTTTATTAGGTACACCTTGCTAGTAAAAGACTGGACCCCCTTTTGCCTTCAGAACTGCCTTAATTCTTCTTGGCACACTTTCAACAAGGTGTTGAAAACGTTCCTCAGAGATTTTGGTTGGTTATTTGAGCTCCTGTTGCCTTTCTATCATCTGGAACCAGTCTGCCCATTCTCCTCTGACCTCTCACATCAACAAGGCATTTTCGTCAACACAACTGACCGCTCACTGGATATTTCCTCTTTTCGGACCGTTCTCTGTAAACCCTAGAGATGGTTGTGTGTGAAAATCCCAGTAGATCAGCAGTTTCTGAAATACTCAGACCAGCCCGTCTGGCACCAACAACCACGCCACGTTCAAAGTCCCTTAAATCCCTTTTCTTCCCCATTCTGATGCTCGGTCTGCACTTCAGCAAGTTGTCTTGACCACCTCTACATGCCTAAATGCAGTGAGTTGCGGCCATTCTGCTGAGAATCAAGAATCTATACAGAGTGTGTACAGTACATGAAGGAAAATCAGTGGTATCTTCAGCAGAAAACAGCAGCATATGTGTCAAGAGTAATATTCTTAGTTTACAATTCTTAATTCTACTCTAAGAATTTCCTTTTTTGGTGAGAGGTCTGCTATGTTATAAATGCAATTTGTCATTTTTCACAGCTCATGATACACCCCATAACCAAGAAGAGCTCATTTGCACATTGAACACTTTCCTCCTCTGACAGGCATGAAATGTGTTAATGTGAGGAACGGCCACACACTCCTCATTCTCTTCGCTTTGTTCCAGGACCTTACCGAAGCGCTGTATAAATTCTTAGAGAGAATACATTCACGTGTCTTACATTCAAGTACACATAGCAAATTCTTATTCATGAGTCTTTTAACAGTGAAAGTGATTATTAACCCCTAATTCAAAACATCCAGTGTACATATTTTTCCATATCGTAGCTTTATAAAAGTGAGTATATCACCACAGTCATATTTATTTTATGTGTCTTTCTATTGGTTAATCGTTTAATGTAATGTTTTCTTTTTTATCTTGTTGTAAACAAAAACAAACATGGCAGCTGATGAGATAGATGTCCACTGTCAGGCATCCATTGGGCGATGAACCACATATGGACTCCATCTCCCAGAATCCTCCCAAAACTCCTGACCTCCCTTCATGCTCCAGTCAGCGCTCTCGCTCACCGGAGGACTGACTCTAGGTACCTGTGTGATATGTCATATGACCTTATTAGTTAGGTTTATAAGCCCGGGCTTTAGCATAGGCTAGTTGCAAGGTATTGAATCATCATTGATCTGCTGAGGGTTTGTGTACACTGTCTGAAAGATTCCTGTTTATGACCATTGTCATAACATCACTAGTGTGTATGTGGTGTTTCACTTCACGGATGGGTTAAATGTGGAGGTGAAACTTCCCCGTTGTGGGACTAATAACTATGTAACTATTTAATGTGAGGTGTCCACACTACGTAATGTGAGGTGTCCACACTATGTAATGTGACTATGTAATGTGAGGTGTCCACACTACGTAATGTGAGGTGTCCACACTATGTAATGTGACTATGTAATTTGAGGTGTCCACACTATGTAATGTGACTATGTAATGTGAGGTGTCCACACTATGTAATGTGAGGTGTCCACACTATGTAATGTGACTATGTAATGTGAGGTGTCCACACTATGTAATGTGAGGTGTCCACACTATGTAATGTGACTATGTAATGTGAGGTGTCCACACTATGTAATGTGACTATGTAATGTGAGGTGTCCACACTACGTAATGTGAGGTGTCCACACTATGTAATGTGACTATGTAATGTGAGGTGTCCACACTACGTAATGTGAGGTGTCCACACTATGTAATGTGACTATGTAATGTGAGGTGTCCACACTATGTAATGTGACTATGTAATTTGAGGTGTCCACACTATGTAATGTGACTATGTAATGTGAGGTGTCCACACTATGTAATGTGAGGTGTCCACACTATGTAATGTGACTATGTAATGTGAGGTGTCCACACTATGTAATGTGAGGTGTCCACACTATGTAATGTGACTATGTAATGTGAGGTGTCCACACTATGTAATGTGACTATGTAATGTGAGTTGTCCACACTATGTAATATGACTATGTAAAATGTGAGGTGTCCACACTATGTAATGTGACTATGTAATGTGAGGTGTCCACACTATGTAATGTGAGGTGTCCACAGTATGTAATGTGACTATGTAATATGAGGTGTCCACACTATGTAATGTGAGGTGTCCACACTATGTAATGTGACTATGTAATGTGAGGTGTCCACACTATGTAATGTGACTATGTAATGTGAGGTGTCCACACTACGTAATGTGACTATGTAATGTGAGGTGTCCACACTATGTAATGTGACTATGTAATGTGAGTTGTCCACATTATGTAATGTGAGGTGTCCACACTATGTAATGTGACTATGTAATGTGAGGTGTGTATGTGGTGTTTCACTTCACGGATGGGTTAAATGTGGAGGCGAAACTTCCCCGTTGTGGGACTAATAAGGGTCACTTAATCTTAATGTATTTGGATTTTGTCTTCACCATTTAAGCCTCATCTGACCCTTTCAACCACGAGCGTCTGACTCCTTCTGGCACGTTACACCCACTTTACACGCATTTATATATTTCTAGAAGGTAGCTATTGTGAAAGGTAAAAAGGAAACAATTCTGAGATTAAATTGAATGTCTAGTAACCTGGGCATGTAGTAAATTATGCCTTGATTAGTATAATTGACCACAGCATAACATTTTGGTTTATTTAGTCAAAACTAAAACTATAATCTAACATGTATTTAGGAGTAACAGTAGATGATGACAATCTTGGGACCAATATTGCTTTTTTAGCAATTTTAGTGCATTTTGTTTTAGGGTCTTACACTCATTCCATGTGTCTCTTCTAAAACCAGTGATTGCAGGACCTTTGGACGAGGCCATGCCAGACGTCACGGCACCTCCCCCGAAGGAGATAGATGGGGCGCCAGTCAACGCTGTTCGTAGGCTGCTGGACTCTCAGAGACGTGGCAGTAAACTATAGTACTTGATGGATTAGGAGGGGTCTGGCCCCGAGGAGCAGCGTCGGGCCCGGCTCGAGACAACCTGGATCCCGGTCGTCCTGTTGCTTATTATTACATCTAGTGGCCATTAAAATGGGCACACGTGTGCTCTCTGTAAAGGATGTATTAACTTATTTTCACTTAGAAAATCAACAAAACATGTAATTTGGCCAGGCACCCAGACTCTTGCATATAACTGTGTGTCTGTAGCAGTTTTACTTTCTGAGATTGCCTCTTCTGTTCTATCAACAACACACAGACCGGATTGCTCACCCTCGGCTAGGTACCAATTATTCTTCATTTGTATCTCAACCTGTCATTACTGCAACACTGCACTTCCAAATGCATTTTTCAATATGTGGTTAATTATTAGCTGCCCTAATTTTTGTGATGCCCTCAATGCATTTTCCTAGTATGACCATTTGAATTACCCAAGTTCCAGCCTGAAGCCCAGCTCTGCAGCCCACGTGCTGTTGATATCCCTCTCCGCCTGCACTCTTCTTGTTTAAATCCGCATTTTAAATGGCAACATAAAGCTATGAGTGGACAAAAATACACCGCTTTTTGAATTTAAAATAACATCTTTGTGTAGTGTCAGTGATTAGTTGCAATGAATTATTTTAATAATTTGAAAATCATTTACTCTAAAATAAAATCTAAAACAGTAAACATTAATCAATAAATAAATGACTCAAGTGTAACTGAACAAAAAGTACATTCCTATTCTCAGAAATATACTTATTATACTTATACTAATATATCATATTATTATTATTATACTTAATGACACTTGTCTTGCATTTTTATTCAGCTACACACACACACACACACACACACACACACACACACATTTTCTAAGCTGCTTCTCCCTCAGGGTCACAGGGTGGTGCTGGAGCCTATCCCAGCGGTCATTGGGCGGAAGGCATGATTTTATTCAGCTAGATCTTATAAAATATATTTCCATGCAACATCAGCATAATCAGACATGAAGTATTGTGCTTAAAATGGATGATATCTGCTCGTAAGCCTATTTTTGGCTTTTTGAGTTCAGTTTAGAAAGCAAGCCCTTTTGTTGCAAATAGTGCATTGCTTGGTGTGCACTGTTGGATAGTTCCCAACTACACATACAATACCAGGGTAGAGAACCCAGGTTTCGCAGATTTATGTACTACTAAACAAAGTATTGATACTGTATAATCCTATTATCCTTTGAAAAAAAGCAGATGTAGCACAGTTCCTCCCACACACAGACTGCAGCAGCAGGCAGTGCGTTTAATAAAGGGACCTGAATATGTTTGGGTGTCATAAATCCGATAGACTGGGTGCTCTTGAGAAATGTAGAGCCTGTAAATCTAATGATGGATGCACGAAGGGAGTTTTCACTCCTTGTAGGCCCTGAGTCAGCAGCCTCTCAGCCTTCTATTGCAAATGTGAATGAGAGCAGGACATACATCAAACCTAAGGTCACCTCATGTGACTGGAGAGCACCCAGTCATTTGAAGCACAGCGACCCAAACATGAAATCACAAGGCTGTATCCTAATGTACAGAGCCAAAGGCAAATCTGCTTGAGAAAAAAGAAAAAAAAAAAGATCTGGAAAGGGAATGGGGGGCGGGGGGTGGGGGGTGGGTTGGGTTTGGGGTGTAAACTGAACGAGAAGAAGAGTGTATAGGGCAAATAGGAGATATAGGGATAGAATTCTCTGACATACATTTACCGGCCACTTTATTAGGTACATCGTGAATATTACTTAGTTACAGGTAACCTCAAAACATATAATAAAACTAACTATCAAGATTTATTTTCAAACGGGTAATTAAAAACTGAAACACAGATAATGCTCAAGGCGGAGGTCATCTTCTTTTGTAACTTTACTTTCTGTCAAATATTATAAATATTTTGAAATGAATGATTGAACAAAAATGTTTGGAATTTGGAACTAAATTACCTTGCTAGTAAAAGGTTGGACCCCCTTTTGCCTTCAGAACTGCCTTAATTCTTCGTGGCAGACTTTCAACAAGGTGTTGGAAACGTCCCTCAGAGATTTTGGTTGGTTATTTGAGTTCCTGCTGCCTTTTTTTTTTTTTTTTTTAGGTACACCTGTTCAATTGCTTGTTAACACAAATAGCTAATCAGCCAATCACATGGCCGCAACTCAATGCATTTAGGCATGTAGAGGTGGTCAAGACGACTTGCTGAAGTGCAGACCGAGCATCAGAATGGGGAAGAAAGGGGATTTAAGGGACTTTGAACGTGGCGTGGTTGTTGGTGCCAGACGGGCTGGTCTGAGTATTTCAGAAACTGCTGATCTACTGGGATTTTCACACACAACCATCTCTAGGGTTTACAGAGAACAGTCAGAAAAAGAGGAAATATCCAGTGAGCAGTCAGTTGTGTGGACGAAAATACCTTGTTGATGTGAGAGGTCAGAGGAGAATGGGCAGAGTGGTTCCAGATGATAGAAAGGCAACAGGAACTCAAATCTTCGTCTTCTTCTTTCGGCTGCTCCCTTTAGGGGTCGCCACAGCGGATCATCTGCCCTATCCACTGCCTCCGCTACTTTCACACCAACCATCTCCATGTCCACCTTCACTACATCCATAAACCTTCTCTGAGGTCTACCTCTTCTCCTTCTACCCGGCAGCTCCATCTCTAACATTCTTTGCCCAATATATCCACTGCAACAGGAACTCAAATAACCAACCAAAATCACTGAGGAATGTTTCCAACACTTTGTTGAAAGTGTGCCACGAAGAATTAAGGCAGTTCTAAAGGCAAAAGGGGGTCCAACCCTTTACTAGCAAGGTGTACCTAATAAAGTGGCTGGTGAGTGTATAGCTCAACTTAGTGGAGCAACTACTGACCATTAGTCAATCAGAAATGGGATCCCAACCCCTCGCAGCTTTGCTCCTCCACTTATACACAAAATCAAGCGGCTATTGTTTCATGAAGGGGCTAATGAGCTTCATGGCTAAAAATATCCTCAATACCAGAGCTGAGGGGACACATGTCACAACCGAGAAGCTGTGCGCTCTTCATAGTCACAGATGTCCACATAAGCGTACAGGGCATGTTCTGTAGAAACCACAAATTTCTATCCTTCAGTGCTTAAAACATTCACTATATATCAGGAGCCAGTTTTTGTAGCATATTCTCAGAATGAAATTCCATGTTTTTAAACAATGTATTTAATACGAAATACCAAACTGATTCATTATGTGTGTTAACACTCCTCATACGTAGCTGAGTCTGTGCACATTCTAAAATGGGCCAGGAATCTCAAGAGTATAGAAGAGATACCTTTGGAAGAACTGTGACAGTAAACTGTGTTTGGCTGATCGGTTAATCTGTAGTAATACAGTGGCCTCCTGCTGGCACTGCAGGCAGACACTTTGCTTTTCTGATCATTAAATAAATTTTTTTATACTGGGTCACTAGTGCTTGAGCAGTATGAGGCTGAGGCTTAATGTGGCCAGCTGGCTCAGTTTGTAGTGAAAAAAAACAGACTGAGCTGAAAAGAAGGAATGAGTGTGTTGGTTTGCTCTACACAGTAACCACAAAGACACAAATGTTTGGACTACTTTCATATAAATGGTTGCTAAATGAGGTCGCATATTGAATAAATGATCATTTTTTTTAGAAGAAATGTATTTTTGAATAATAATTATCAGGCGTTTCCCAAAACTTCATAACTTTACCATATAAGCTCACATGTGAATCAATGATAAAAACAACTTTTACATTATTCACAAAGTGCCTGGTGTACTGCGGTGATGGTGTAGAACAAGACGCAGGAATTTGGGCACTCCTGGTTTAAATGACATATTTGAGGGAGACAATAATTACATATCCTCCACAGAGAGCAGACGTACTAACAGACAATAACTTTATTAGCTGAATTTAACACACTGGACAAAAATAAAACCTAAAATTGGTCTTCACAACATTGCAGTTGTGTTGTGTTTTTTTGGGGCGGCATGGTGGTGCAGTGGATAGCACCGTCACCTCCCAGCAAGAAGTGCCTAGGATCGGTTCCCCAGCCAGGTGGCCAGGGTCCTTTCTGTGTGGAGTTTTCCTGTTCTCACCTGTGTCTGCATGGGTTTCCTCCAGGAATTCAGGTTTTCTCCAATAGTCTAAAGACAAGCAGTGAGGCCCACTGGACTTGCTAAATTGCCCATAGGTGTGAATGTGTGTGTATATCTGTGTGTCTGCCCTGCGATGGACTAGTGACCTGTCCAGGGTTTATCCCGCCTTCGGCCAATGACCATTGGGATAGACTCAAGATAGGATAAGCAGCTTAGAATGTGTTTGTGTGGGTTTTTTTATGCACTATAATTTGCAGAAAAATGTCACAATTAAGTTTGTCCTCTGTAGAGAATGTGAAAGTTCTCACCTCCTAGCAGCCTGGTGAACTTTATCTCTGAAAAGCTCTGACCACTTGGAGACCAAGAACTTTCACTCAGAAAAAAAAATCAAAACACTGAATATCAAAACCATGTACATCATAGGCAAAACTGCCATATATGCCATGTATAGATGGTTAAAAGCGAATCATTAAGGCATAAACTAACAGGGACTTGGTATAGGCCTATTTTTAGAAATGATTTGACATATAAATTATACATTCTGAAAAATGTTGATTACAAGTTGATGCGTGATTCACCCGGGGGGATTCTTTTTGTAGGTGGGGGGCCCGTCTTACCCCTATGGTTTAATTTTACAGTTGACGGTTCAGATTTTGAATGGTAGTGCTGAAGAGAGGAGTCAACAAAGACATTCTTTAATGTATTTGGTAAGCATCGGATTATGAAGCCCTCCTGGAAACAATCGCAGAATTGATTCAGTCTAAGCTAGTGCTAGGAGACACGAGCCAGCAAGTGGAAAGTTGGGCTGACCGTGTATATGTGGCTGTGCCCTTAGGCAATAAACATAACCCTCCGTGCTGCTCTGCTGGTGACACTGTGTTGCTCAAAGCCTGTGTAGTGTTATGACTGAGAGATTTTGGTTAGTAGGGTTTTATTTTATGCAGGATTTATTTTATGCTGTGTAGTTTCGCACATTAGTCAAAAGACACAAAAAGATACTTCATAACATATTTTTAAGGTCAGCGATGCCTTAGACTTTTTGAGTCTGGGTGTAACTCTGTTTGTGTACAATCCTTCAGAACAATAAAGAGATTTGAAGGTAAGAAGAAGTCTCTCACACACCTTTATGGTCTCTTTTCTAAGAGGAATGCTAGTGTAAGCTTTTGAATGCCCACTTATTGGACGTGAATGAAAAGGCAGAGAACACCCTTTCATTCATCAATCGCACCTGTTACTGTGGAGTATTATTACAGTTATTGTTATTGCTATGCTATTGATGTTATTTCTAGGTTTTGTTTTTTTTTATTGATGTAATCAGTATGATTTAAGACTTTGATGTGAAAACTTTGATGTAATGACACAGTCAGTATGATTTAAGCCTTTGTTCTCATGTCCTGTTTCATGACAGAAGGCGTTTTGTACCTTGATTGGCAATCAAGATAGAAACAATGAGTGATTTGCAACACTGTCATCAACCAGCTCAAGCCAGCTGCTTTGCAAATGTTCTTTTTTGTCTATTTGCTTTTCTCAGTAACAGCTTCTTGACAACGACACATCCTTTCAGACATAGTTTAAGTACTGTTTCTCTGATGGGGTACATGTTGGTGGTCTGCCAGATCACAGGAGTCCTATTTTATTTGCATCTTTTTTCATTTATATTTTCTTTTGACTTTCTTCTTCATTATGTACATAATATATACTGTACACATCTATATAAATACATGTACATACCTTCTAAATGGCTGGAATCAACTCAATAAATGAGGGATAATCTTTCACTTCTTTTTTTTTTTGTCATTGTCTGCTAAAGACCTGAAATCCGTTTCTTGTTGTGTTTTCTAAATTACTCACAATTTAGCATAACGTCACCAAAATCTTCTCCTTATGTACATTAAAGCAGGTGAATTTTGTTTAAATGGTGCAAGGATTTTGCTTCTGGGGGACACGGCCATGTTTGGGTGATAAGCAGCAGCTATGATCTTTATAACTGCTCAAAATGGTCTGTAGACCAGCAGATGTAAAGACAGTCTATCGCTGATTAAATGCTCCTTACCCGCTCTGTTTAGCCACAGGATACCAACTAATGAGCTATCAGGCTCAGGTCCGTCTCCTGTGATAAGACAGGGCAAACAAACATGGTGATGAGCAGTCTCTTTGGCAGATGCGGACAAATTGGATGGATGACGGGTCTTAAGGGGGTTGAGGTGAGGGGTAATAAGATCCAAGTCATGGCACAGGCTTGTCACTGCTGCATTTGTGAGTCATTTGCCACAGCGTGGAGCTCAATTATTAATTGGGGTAATTAATGCTAATTAATCACTGGAGACATACAGTGAGCAAGCAAAAGAGAGAGAGAAAGAGAGAGAGAGAGAGAGAGAGAGAGAGGGTGGGGGGGAACTGACTGGGTCATTAAGGGTAACTGACAGGCATGGTGATAAATATGTGAATGATGTGTATGTCATTACCTGTCATTACTCTAAAAATGTCAGTCTGTGGATTGTGAATGAAAGAATTGTAGCCGTACAGATGAATTATTATACTCTGTGAGGTGAAATAAAAAATATTTAAAAAGATGCTGAAAAAGGGTTGGAGCAATGTCATAAAACAACCACCTTTACTTTACATTATCTCTGCTTGCTCCATCCCACTCCCGATTCTGCTTCAGTGTTAGCAGATGTCTCACAGTTACTGGAAGACAAAGTAATGTTGTCATTATTATTATTATTTTTCTTGCTATTGTTTTTTTTCTTCAAAGTGTTTTTATTGAACATCTTAAGCATTAATACACTATATAATACACGTTTTATTTTTTGTCATTATTTCAACCCCCCCACCCAAAACAACCCCCAACTGTTGCACAAATGCAAATATAGATTTGAAAAGATTCATAAAGTATTAGTATTTAAAAAGGAGAGAAGAAAAAAATAAATTACAAAATATGTACATTACTCCTGTGAGAATGAGATTAGCGAGGGATCCATCTCCCTAATTTGATCCAAAACCGGTTGCCAGATATCAAAAAATTTGTACCTCTTATAGAATACCTTATTTTTTCCATAGTCAAATTATATAAAAGAATATAGAATATAAAAGTTCAATAAACCACATTTTAAAAGTTGGAGGGGACTTATCTTTCCATTTAAGTAGTATTTGTTTTCGAGCTAAAAGAGTAGTAAAGGCTATAAGGATTTTATTATTTTGATTTAAATGAGGCCCTGCGATGGACTGGCGACCTGTCCAGGGGTGTATCCTGCCTTCCGCCCGAAGACTGCTGGGATAGGCTCCAGCACCCCCCCGCGACCCTGACGGAGAAGCGGATTAGAAAATGGATGGATGGATGGATGGATGATTTAAATGAGAATACTGTGGTGCAATGCCAAATATAGAGTTTCTTGCTATTGTTTAACCTTTTTAAACTTTTAATTTCTAACCATCACCAGCCTGCAACAGTTTATGTTAAGTTCTTTATATTTGTGTTTATTTTATTTTATGTACTTGAGCTGTTTTTTTAGTTCAATTATACACATTATATATATATATATATATATATATATATATATATATATATATATATATATATATATATGTATATATATATACATGGTGTGTGTGTGTGTGTACCGTTTTAATAACAATGTCTTGGACATATTTTATTTGCCTTGCTTTATTATGGCAATTATATTTATATATATATATATATATATATATATATATATAAATAATTTTTTTTATTTATTTTTTTTTCCTCCGTCCCATTCTTTTTTTTGTATAATCCTTGGCTACATTGTAAATAAGGGTCACCCTCAGTTTACTCCTGTTTAAATAAAATATTTTTTGATTGTTGTTGTTATTGCTATGCATGATCAAACACAATGATAATAATGTAGGAGTTAAAGCCTTTGTTAAATAAAAATACTATACTGCAGTTCAACAAAAGTTGTGCTTGTAGTACTCTCTTTATTAATTTGCTAACAAAACTTCAATCTATAAAGAAAGAACAGAACAGCAAATGTCACATGAACATTGAAACCATTTGAGTGTTTGTAATCTTTCAGCTTAGATTGATTCAGCTTTTTCTCTGAAGCCACTTGGCCTTAGGATGCTTGAAACAGCTTGTTTTGCCTGATGTACAAGAGCTAAGAGAAGTTTTTACTTGAGAACTGGAAGTGTGTTATCTGATGAAGAAACTACTTCTTAAAACCCATGTAAACCGTTTTTACGAAGATGCTGACGTTCACTTATGTGTTTTTAATCGTGATTTGTTCTTAGGCAAGAACAGAGTCTACACACACTCAAGAGCACAGAGTTCTGAACAATTCTGCAGTATAAGAACCCATCAGGAATCTGATGCAGATTTCTTAGAACTTTTCTCAAAAAAAAAAAAGCAAAGAAAAATCTTACAAACTTTTTAGTGGCTGAGGCCACTATAAGATCAATAACTGATTATGACATTGTTTTGTTGTTTTATCATGAACTTGCTTCATTTTGCGTACTGGAGAAGGCTTATGATCGTGTTCCTCGAGATATTCGGACACTTTCAGTGTTAGCATTGGACTCTGCCAGGGTTGTGCCCTGTCTCCACTCCTGTTCGTGTTATTCATGGGCAGAGTTTCAAGGCGTAGCCAAGGTCAGGAGGGCATTATGTGTGGAGACCGGAGGGTGGCAGTCTCTGCTGTTTGCAGATGATGTTGTTCATCTGGCTGAATCACATGAATGCCTCCAGCGCTCGCTTGAGCGGTTTGCAGCTGAGTGTGAAGCGATTGGTCTTAGCCAGGAAAAGGATGGCATGCCCACTCCAGGTAAGGGGAAAGGACCTGCCCCAGGTGGAGGAGTTTAAGTATCTTGGGGTTTTGTTCACGAGTGATGGGAAGAGGGATCGTGAGATCGGTCGCAGGCTGGGAAAGGCGACAGCAGTAATGCGGTCACTGTACCGGACTGTAGTGGTGAAGAGGGAGCTGAGCCTTAAGGCAAAGCTCTCTGTTTACTGGTTGGTCTACATCCTGACCCTCACCTATGGTCATGAGCTGTGGGTAGTGACCGAAAGAATGAGATTGCAAATACAAGCGGCGGAAATGAGCTTTCTGCGAGCTGGAGGAAGTTGCAGGGGACAGAGTCGTCTGGGATTCTCTGCTCTCTCAACTGCTACCGTGACTCTATCTGGACTAGTGGTTAATGATGATGATGATGACATTGTTTTATCAGTCTACTTAGGCTTCAGCAGACCTCAGAGCTCTTTAGAATTTGTCTTATGAGTATATTTGCTAAATGTTGTTCAATGATTCTAAAACATTCCATAAGAAAGTATTGATGGTTTTTCTTTTGAATATTGTATGTTTTATTTTAGTGGGGTGTTATTCTAGAAATATTCACCTAAACTGTGACAACAGTATTCTGAATTCTGCCTTCACAAAATGTAACTTGGACTGAATACAGATACAGATACAAGAGGGTATAAGGCAGTTACTTTTAAATTATTTCATTCTTGTGCAAATAAGAACCAGGGATATGCTCCTCCAAAACAAAATATCAAATTTATTTAAACAAAACAAATTATTTATTTATTTCACGACTGCTTATGCTGTCTCTGTGAAAGTGGTGACCTCTTGGTATGTGTAAAACAGGATCAAATGCCTGAAAAAGAAAAAAATAAACAAAATAATTATACTTATCTCCCACCTTTCCCAGGGTTTTATCACACCTCAAAATGGAACAAGTTATTCACAGTTACTAATAAAGCAAAAAATAAATCTACCAAGCTCATATAAAAGCTAAACAAACTGGCATATACAGCAAAAGACTATTGCTGCATAAGACTAAGAAACCAAAGTAAGAAAACAAGGTATGAAGCAAATGGATGGTTTGAATGGTGTACTTGATAGTGTACTTCTAGGTCAGGTCAGTGACGAAAGAGCCCCAAGAGTCTCTTTCAGGTGGTGCCTCGTCTGTCCTCGCCCAGGGCACAAACCTCGTCCATGGGTCCAATGACGGACCTACGCATACTGCAACACACACACATATGCAGGTAGGCATAACAGTAACAAACATTCATTTTTCCAGTATGTTAAAGATACCTGGATAACATACTGCTCTGGCCAAATAGTCCATTATGCAGCCAGAGCTATCTTTGTAACATGCTGCATCCCGTATCAGTTTTTTTTTTTTTTTGTCACTTCAGGAAGACATTCACTCACCGGCCACTTTATTAGGTACACTAACCTTGCCAGTATAAGGTTGGACCCCCTTTTGCCTTCAGAACTGCCTTAATTCTTCATGGCACACTTTCAACAAGGTGTTGGAAACATTCCTCAGAGATTTTTACCGCTCACTGGATATTTCCTCTTTTTCGGATCGTTCGCTGTAAACCCTAGAGATGGTTGTGCGTGAAAATCCCAGTAGATCAGCAGTTTCTGAAATACTCAGACCAGCCCGTCTGGCACCAACAACCACGCCACGTTCAAAGTCCCTTAAATCTTCTTTCTTCCCCATTCTGATGCTCGGTCTGCACTTCAGCAAGTTGTCTTGACCACCTCTACATGCCTAAATGCAGAGTTGTGGCCATGTGATTGGCTGATTAGCTATTTGTGCTAACGAGCAAAATAAACCTAATAAAGTGGCTGGTGAGTGTAGTTGTAATCACCTGGTAGTCTGTACATAGTATGTGGTACATGATGGCTATTGGTAAATACAGGGGTTGGACAATGAAACTGAAACACCTGTCTTTTTAGTGTGGGAGGTTTCATGGCTAAATTGGACCAGCCTGGTGGCCAATCTTCATTAATTGCACATTGCACCAGTAAGAGCAGTGTGTGAAGTATCAATTAGCAGGGTAAGAGCACAGTTTTGCCAGCTTGCTGGCGCATCTGTGACCAAGACAGCAAGTCTTTGTGATGTATCAAGAGGTAATGTCAGCATACAACCAAGAAGGACGAACCACATCCAACAGGATTAACTGAGGACGCAAGAGGAAGCTGTCTGAAAGGGATGTTCGGGTGCTAACCGGGATGTTATCCAAAAAACATAAAACCACGGCTGCCCAAATCACGGCAGAATTAAATGTGCACCTCAACTCTCCGGTTTCCACCAAAACTGTCCGTCGGGAGCTCCACAGGGTCAATATACACGGCTGGGCTGCTATAGCCAAACCTTTGGTCACTCGTGCCAATGCCAAACGTCAGTTTCAATGGTGCAAGGAGCGCAAATCTTGGGCTGTGGACAGATGATGAGTCCACCTTTACTGTTTTCCCCACATCCGGGAGAGTTACGGTGTGGAGAAGCCCCAAAGAAGCGTACCACCCAGACTGTTGCATGCCCAGAGTGAAGCATGGGGGTGGATCAATGATGGTTTGGGCTGCCATATCATGGCATTCCCTTGGCCCAATACTTGTGCTAGATGGGCGCGTCACTGCCAAGGACTACCAAACCATTCTGGAGGACCATGTGCATCCAATGGTTCCAACATTGTACCCTGAAGGCGGTGCCGTGTATCAGGATGATAATGCACCAATACACACTGCAAGACTGGTGAAAGATTGGTTTGATGAACATGAAAGTGAAGTTGAACATCTCCCATGGCCTGCACAGTCACCAGATCTAAATATTATTGAGCCACTTTGGGGTGTTTTGGAGGAGCGAGTCAGGAAACGTTTTCCTCCACCAGCATCACGTAGTGACCTGGCCACTATTCTGCAAGAAGAATGGCTTAAAATCCTTCTGATCACTGTGCAGGACTTGTATATGTCATTCCCAATGTACTGGTGGGAACTACGTTACCCAGAATGCTGTGTATGGGGAGAGAAAAGAAATAAAAGGAAAGAGGAATGGACTTCAAGGTGTGGCTGGTCTTGTCTCTGTGTTAGCTAATGTAAGCTATATTTATACATGGTGTCAGAAGTGGGCAGTTTAGTGAATGCCACGTATATTTACCGCTTCATGTGTAAAGTGAGTGTAGTCGAGGCTGTGGCTCGAAGGGGAATTTAGGAGACTAAGGGAAGCGCATGCGAAACTCGGGGAGAGCAGTGCAGCTTCACACACGCAGCCAGCGTATTTCCTCCACTGATTTGGCTCCTAACACACAGAACTGAACAAATGGCAGTAGCAGCAGCACAGATAACACACCCAGAGCCCTTTGACTTCTCCAACACAGCTGAGTGGCCAAGATGGATTAGGCGGTTTGAACACTTTCGTCTAGCATCAGGACTGAACACAAAACCAGAGGACTATCAGGTCAACTCCTTACTTTGCGCTATGGGAGATGAAGCAGATGATATCCTAGCAGTGCTGCCACTGAGTGAGTCAGACAAACAGAAATATGACACAGTTGTGCAAGCATTTGAGCAACACTGTGTAGGTAGACATAATGTCATATTCGAGAGAGCCCAGTTCAATCGCAGATGCCAAGAAGAGGGTGAAAGTGCAGAGGCATTTAGCACAGCAGTACATAAGCTCGCAGAGCATTGTAACTTTGGCACACTGAAAGAAGAGCTAATCAGGGATAGAATTGTTGTGGGAATCAGAGACCACAGATTGTCTGAACTTCTGCAGCTAGATCCTGATTTAACTCTGAGCAAAGCAATACAAAAAGTCCGGCAAAATGAAACAACAAGCTGTATTGCATGGCCCTAATAATAGAGAATCAGCCAAGGGCATTAATGTAGATGCTATACGAGGAAAAGTGGGAAACAAAAAGATGTTTCAAAACATGAAGTATGAAAAACAAGACAGAAAAGGTGTCCTTAAAAGTAAACAGCATCAGTACCAAAAAGACTGTGGCAGGAAAAAAGCACGCATGGAAGGACTGTCCAGCTAGAGATGCTGAATGCCTTAAATGTCACAAAAAGGGCACTTTGCTGCTGCATCTTTTACATCTAAAATGGACTCTGTGTCTCATGGTGAATGTGAATCCTGCTCAGAGGACTTTGTTTTTCTTGGAGAATTGTCCTCACCTACTGTTCAAGAGTGGACAGAAACAATTTCTGTAAATGGAACAGTCATCCAGTTCAAATGAAACACAGGAGCAGCAGTCTCAGCTGTGCCAGAGAGTGTATTCAGCAAAAACAAACTTGGTCACCTCCAAAAAGCAAAGAAAGTGCTTTATGGGCCAGCCCGTAACATCCTGGAAGTAAAAGGGTGTTTCCAAGGGGCCCTTACAGTAAAAGGGCGGTGCTGCGTCCAAGATGTAAATGTTGTTGCTGGACTGACAAATGCACTATTAGGGCTACCAGCAATTGAAGCATTGAGTCTTGTCCACCGCATTGATGCTGTCACACAACAACACACTCCAAACTTTGTTGCTGCATATCCCTCTGTGTTTAGTGGGCTTGGACTACTGCAAGAGCCAAATCACATTGAACTAGAGAAAGATGCGACACCATATGCACTTTCAACGCCCCGCAGAGTACCACTACCACTGAGAGATAAGGTGAAGGAGGAGCTAGACCGGATGGAGAGTATGGGGGTCATTTCCAAGGTGAGCAGCCCTACAGAATGGTGCGCAGGGATGGTTGTGGTTCCCAAGCCAAGTGGGAACATTCGCATATGTGTAGATCTCACTAACTTGAATAAGTGGGTCAAGAGAGAATGCCACATCCTACCGGCTGTAGACCAGTCCCTAGCGATGCTGTCCAATTCCAAAGTGTTCATGAAATTGGATGCTAGGTCAGGCTTCTGGCAGATTCCCCTCACAAATGAATCAAAGCCTCTCACTACATTTATTACACCATTTGGGAGATATTTTTTTCAATCGGCCCCCTTTTGGGATTGTATCTGCCCCAGAACACTTTCAACGCAGAATGTTACAGCTACTAGAGAACTATGATGGCGTGATCTGCCATGCTGATGACATTCTTGTTTTTGGCCGAGACAAAATGGAGCACGATCAGCGTCTGTGCCAGGTGTTGCAGAAACTTCAATCTGAAGGCCTCACACTGAATGAAAAGTGTGAGTTTGGCAAGAGTGAAATGCTTTTTGTTTGACACAAAATCACAGCAAATGGTTTGGAGGCAGACCCAAGCAAGGTGAGAGCTATCCTTCAAAGGCCTGAGCCAACCTGTGTGGCTGATGTTCGCAGTTATGGGCATGGCAAATTATCTCGCCAAATTCCTCCCACAACTTGCTTCATTCACCACTCCATTGAAGGAGTTACTAAGAGAAAGAAATGAGTGGTGCTGGGGAGATCCTCAGAGAACAGCCTTCTGCAAGCTCAAAGAAGAGCTGACTTTACCAAATGTATTGGCCCAGTATTCACCAGAGAGAGAGACCAGGGTTGCAGTAGATGGTGGCAGATACCTGTACTTACACAAAGACAAAGTGATGGCATGTGGGAACCTGTCACATACATTTCAAGAGGGCTGAGTGACACAGAGAAGCACTATGCGCAAATTGAAAAGGAAGCGCTGGCAGTAACATGGGCATGTGAAAGGTTGGTCTCATATCTCCAAGGCCTCCACTTCATGCTACTCACTGACCATAAACCACTCATACCACTGTTGGGTACCAGAGGCCTAGATGAGTTACCACCCAGAATCCTCAGGTTTCGCCTTCGCCTCTTGAGATTCTCTTATGACATACAACATGTTCCAGGAAAAAACCTCATAACTGCAGACACACTGTCTCGTGCACCACTCAATGATGCTTTGACACAAGCTGATCAGCAGTTGGAAAAAGATGTTCAGGTTTTCGTGGACACCATAGTGGCATCACTGCCAGTTGCAGAGGCTCGTCTGAAACAGATACAAGAGGCCCAAGCAGCTGACAACACATGTCAGAAAGTAAAACACTACTGTTTAGCCGGGTGGCCAGAGAAAGACGCTGTATGCAAAGACCTCAAGCACTTTTGGTAAGTGAGAGCTGAACTGACCTTGGTGGGCAATCTCCTCCTAAAAAGTGACAGATTAGTGATTCCACTTCCACTGCAGAAAGACATCCTAGAAAGGATCCATGAGGGACACCAGGGCATTTCTAAATGTCGAGCCAGAGCTCGTCATTCCATTTGGTGGCCAGGTCTGTCATCTGAAATTCGACTGATGGTAGAAAACTGTGACATATGCATGCAACACAGAGTGCAGCGGTGTGAGCCACTGTTATCTAGCCCCGTCCCAGCTCGCCCTTGGTGTAAAGTAGGTATGGATCTCTTCGAGCATGAAAAGAAATTCTATGTGCTTATTGTTGATTATTTCTCCAGATACATCGAAGTGGCAGAGCTCAAAACCTCAGAGGTCACAGTGCGAGCAATCAGGGAAGCATTTGCACATCACAGTATCCCTGATGAGGTTGTTTCTGACAATGGACCTCAGTTTGTGTCATACACCTTTCTAAATTTTTGCACGAGTGTTCAAATTCATACACACCACCAGCAGCCCACGTTATCCTCAAGCTAATGGGGAGGCAGAGCGGGCAGTGCGCACCCTCAAAGGACTGTGGAAAAAAGAGAGAGCCTACAGCAAAGCATTGCTAGCTTACAGAGCAACGCCTTTGGAACATGGCTTCTCTCCCTCCCAGCTGCTTATGGGGAGACGCTTGCGCACTACATTACCACAACCTCCTGGAAATTTGTCTCCAGTGTGGCCTAACCTCAAAGAGTTCCTCAAGAAGGATGAACAGCATTCTAACATGGGTGTTAGTTCCTTTCAGGTGGTTGAGTGCAGTGTGCATTGCCAGACAGGCTGTGTCCTCAGTAGATCTGTTTGCCCGGTAGGCAAACTGGTGAGAGTCCCAGGTGCAGGGAAGACTCCTCTTTAGGTGAGTGAGGATCAGTCTCTCGAAGCACTTCATGACTATGGGTGTGAGAGCAATGGGGCGGTAGTCATTCATGCTTGAGATGGTGGTTTTCTTTGGGATGGGGGTGATGGTTGTGGCTTTGAAGCAGGCACGAATAACTGTGCCAGGGAGATGTTGAAAATGTCTGTGAAGGTAGCAGCCAGCCAGTTAAAGTTTCCTGCCTTTTTTGCATTAATAACGACAGTACTACTACTTTTGACCACTTTCATCAATGGTGTATCCCTACAGTATGTACTGGTACAGTGTGCACTATACAGTACACAGTATGCTAGTGGGCAAAGAGGAGCATAAATAAAAGAAAATGCAAGATACTTCAGAGGTATAGTCCTAGGCTGCACGGTATTAGATCCAAGTCAGATATTTGTTTTGCTGCATTTGTGCAGCATCAGCAAAGTCAGCATGAAAGGGAGGAGAGTGAATCAGCACATCTTCTCTGCACACAAGGCATGTTTACATGTATCTGCCCAAGGCAACTTGTATATAACTGTTACAGTACCAGTCTATGCGGAGCCACCTGTCTACACACTACATTAGTGTTTCTTAATCCTGCTCATGGGGATCCAGTGCCCTGCAGAATTTTAGCTTTTCTCTGCCTCACTACACCTGATCCAACTCATAAAGAGCTTGACAATCAGTTGATGAGGTAGATCAAGTGTGTTAAGGCAGAAAATACTTGAAGCTCTGCAGGGTAGTGGGTAGCCTTGCAGGGCCAGACGTGACATGATTGTAATGAGAATACACGTCTGGGAACAACTTGTTAAACTTGCTGGTGAACTGTGGCGAAATCCAATACAAACAGAGACACAACCCTTCTAAAACCATTCCCAAATTCCTCTAGTCTGTGTTTATCTTTTTTCTTTTCCTTTTTTTTCTTCTTTCAAATAATATGACAATTTGGCTTCAATTTCTATGGGGACCATTGGTGCTTTAGAAATGGCCACATGGTCACTTCCTAAGTAGACTCTTGGGCCCAATCCCATTTCTTATTTTTACCCTCCCCCCTTGAAACTGAGTTACAAGGGGTAGTGGTTGAAATCTTCCTCCTATGAAATGGGACAACCCTTCAAGAACCGGATACGTCATCAGTTGTCGTCCGTTATTTTACGTAAACAGACGAGACGAAGTTTTCTGGCCGTTTCCAATACGCCGCCTCCAGCTGTGGTGATCTCACTTGTGTGTCACATGACAGGACAGGTGAATCATATTTAAAATAGCCTTGAAAAAATAACCAGGACGTGTTTTCCTGCTGTGTCTTCAGACTAGAGCAATAACGGTACATCACACTGACATTTGCCGTTTATCTGTAGGAGACTGAAAAGCATCGGCGCTCGCGATTCATTCACAACTTCAGTTTTACACAATAATCAATCAAACGAGTCACTGAATAAAAAAGAGCACAAACAAAAAACTACATCACTTCATCAACAGCTACTAGTGCTGCTCTGCAGGCGACCCTGCGGGCGACCCTGCGTGTAATGAAGGAAATGACCATAAAACGCCATTACAATGGCTCTTACAGTACAGCTGTACTGAGAGTTTACTAACATAAACCAACAAAACTGCTAAGAATGCTGGGAAGCTTTCTGGGCAACAGAGCTTTCAGTCAGTAGAGCTTATCCAAATCAATCCAAGTAACTAAAGCAATTTGCAAGAAATATTGTTACTAGATTTGCATTAGTAAGTTAAACAGATCAGTGAAGTAAACCAAAAAATTTGGTTAGTGCAATTATGTTTTATATTCTACTGAACATGTGTGGTCAGGAGATGGACTGTGTGTGTATGTGTGTTTGTATGTGTGTCTGTGCCTGTCACTCCATCACCATTTTAAAGGTCTCACAGCCTCTCAGAAAACTGCAGAAAACTTTTGAAAGCAACACTGTCAGTTATATATTACACTACCTCACTTGTGTTACATAAACACAAGCTTCCAGTGTAAACAAATTTAAATAACTCATAAGTGATTATATTATATCCGGTCCCAAAAGCAAAGTAAAAATGAAAAAGTAAAGTAACCAGGAGAAAGGAGGTTGGTCTGCTGACCAGGGGTGCCGTACGGAGGAGGGGAGTCAACTGCCCCAAGGTACAAACGTTTTGTTTTGATTACAGGTTGACCTGAAGTGTTTTCTCATTGCCCAATACTATTAAAGTGCAACAGAAGCATTAACAGTGAAACACTGTGATCTGTATCAGAATGTTATTTATAGTCGTCCATTAGTCTTCACCCACTGAACCTGTAGTGTCTACCTCTATGAATGTTAAAGAAACCTCAGAAGTGTATCTGTGCATTAGTGTTTTTTTGGATGTTGTCCTTGAAGCTAACCCCTGCAATTGTGACTCAGCAGACATGTCTTTACAAATAGATGCTCAAACTAAACATAGAGTTCCCGACCCTCCAGATAAAAATAACAAGCTAGAAATGGAGCAGCTAGAATCTGATGGTACAGCATCACACTTAATTTCCCTTGATACTGCCTAAATGTCATATCCAACATATTTGTATCTCATCTCCACAGAAACAACGGAATGGGATCCAATAAACTCTCACTACTACATGACACCATTACTGTATTCCATTCCATCCTTTTGTTTTAGTCGAAGACAGACTTAAAATGCATATTACAACATTAAAAGAGTTATATAACGTGTGGCAAATATGCTTTCAATTGTGAAGAAAGGGCAAATAAGCAGAATTCTTGCATCAAAGAAAACACACTTCAGTAGAAAACAAGAAGACAAATTTTTCCAGATCAAATTAAGAACAGATTTTTATATGAAATTTAAAAAATGGTGATGAAATACCTCACGACCCTTTCATGTTCATGAATCGTGATACCCGTCAGGGGGAGGTGGTTCCATGGAAGCTCTTTCTTTTCTTATGAGGATTACAATGTTGTCTCATGTCTCAAATAAGAAGAACATCTAAGCCTATTAAGAAGCTGAATCGTGACTTCAGGATGCCAAAACTCATCTCTGTCCTGGCCCTGTTTTGTTAGCACTGCTGAATCTCCACCACAAGTGGATCTCTGGGCCAGGATGTGAGTCAGGGTATGGTGTCATGAAGTGTCAATGACAGGCATTCCCGTTAGTCCCCTACCAACTACTTGCATGTCCCATAAAGCGGATGATATTGCAAGGGAGCGAGCAAATCACACTTATCACATACATATACAATCACCTGCCACTTTATTAGGTACACTTTAGTTGGTTCCAGATGATAGAAAGGCAACAGGAACTCAAATAACCAACCAAAATCTCTGAGGAACGTTTCCAACACCTTGTTGAAAGTCTGCCACGAAGAATTAAGGCAGTTCTGAAGACAAAAGGGGGTCCAACCTTTTACTAGTACCTAATAAAGTGGCTGGTGAGTGTACATATTTATTTAGTTAAGTAGTTTACATACCTTGACATAAATATTGTTTGAATAGCAAACAGCATAACTACAGAAAAGAGGGAAGTCCATATTGTTGCATCACTAACTTGCATCACTTAAGACCCTGCATTAAAAGCGTTTAATTAGTTACCTGCTTAATGCAAGGGTATAAGAATATAGGTGTGATCCCTAGCACTGATTACACTAAGGAGCACTAGATGTCAAACCAAGAAATAAACAACCCTGCATAAAAAACAACTTAAAAACAATTGCCTAGCTTATAGTTTACATACCATTGATGCCAGCTAGAGCAATAGCTAAATTAAGCTGAAGTTGTCAACAAAACTAGCTATTTTTATTAATATACCAATGACAGTTATTACAAAAACATATGGATTAGCTATTATGCTAACTAGCATAACTTCTAGCTAGTATAGTTTTATCTCTTGCTTTTACTATGTGCAGCTGTAACGAGGAGCGAGGAGGCGGACGCACACGCTGAGATAAGCGAGATTTATTAGGGGCAAATCCAGGGTCGTAGTCAGAACATTCCAGGGTCAGAGAGCCGACACGTACAGACTTAGGGTAAGACATCACAAGAATCAACACAAACAAAGACACGATACAAAAGGTACATAGACTGGCAAACGGAAAGGGCAAACACAAGGCTTAAATACACGTAACAATGAGGGACAGGTGAATACAATCAGGGGCGGAGTTACAAGACCAAAACATGAGCACATGGACAGGACTGGGAGGAGCCAACCGTGACAGAACCCCCCCCCCAAAGGCACGCACACCGGGCGTGCCACACAGAACAGAACAAACCAACCCAACAAAAAAGCGAAACCCAGAGAAAGACAAAACTAAACTGGCACAGACACCGAAGCCAGAGCAGAGGCAGAAACGGGCACAGAGGCAGAAACAGAACCACAAGGCACAGGAACAGAACCACAAGGCACAGGAACAGACGAAACAGAACGAGGACAAAAAACGGAGGGAGGACGAGGAGGCACACCAAAAAACGACGCCGACCGAGAGACGACCGGAGACACAGGACGAGGAAAACAAGAACGAACAACAGACCACGCAAAAGACAGGGGAACAGGCACCAAGACAGACACAGGAACAGAAACAGGGACAGAAACAGAAACAGGAACAGAAACAAAAGGAGACACAGGAACGGGAACCGACACAGACACAACAGCAGGGAAAAGGACAAAACCAGGAACAGAACAAGGCAGAAACAAAGGAACGGAAACAGACACAGGAGGCACAGAAGGACCACAGGGAACAGGGACCGAAACGGAGGGCCCAGGGGGAACAGACACTGACGAGGGCGGGATGGGAGGGAACAAAGGGGATGTAACGTCCGCGGAGGCAGGCGCGGGGCCTGCTGCGACGTCCGCGGCGACTGACGGCGGGTCCGGAGGCGCGGCGACTGGCGGCGGGTCCGGAGGCGCGGCGACTGGCGGCGGGTCCGGGGGTGCGGCCACGGGATCCGAAGTGCCGCGGGGTGCGGCCACGGGATCCGAAGTGCCGCGGGGTGCGGCCACGGGATCCGAAGTGCCGCGGGGTGCGGCCACGGGATCCGGAGTGCCGCGGGGAGCGGCCACGGGATCAGGAGTGCCGCGGGGAGCGGCCACGGGATCAGGAGTGCCGCGGGGAGCGGCCACGGGATCAGGAGTGCCGCGGGGAGCGGCCACGGGATCAGGAGTGCCGCGGGGTGCGGCCACGGGATCAGGAGTGCCGCGGGGTGCGGCCACGGGATTGGGCTTTCGGGCTGGGGACCTCTGCTCCAACCTGGAGGAACACACAGATACCGGACCCACTCGGCCGTTCCCAAAGCTCACTCGAGCGATTGGCAGCTCGCAGTGACGCTTGCGAACGAGCCGAGTACCAAAAAACGGGTCATCTGAATGCTCCTGCCATCTGACACCGTCTTGCACTGCAGGTCGCTCCTCCCTGCAGTGGCGCTCAAGACGGGCAGACCCAAGGCGCTTACCTGAGCTCTCGTCGCCCGGACACAAGGCGGGAAGGCCCTCCGCTTTCTTGCGGGACCGACGAGACGCTCGTGTTCCCTCAGCGCCAGGGGATTTGCTGTCTCCGGCTTGGTGGCGTTGGGACACAGCGAACTCGGGCTGCTTTAAAACAGCCGGAGTTTCGTCCCAACGGAACAACCACATGCCGGAGTCTCGCTTACCTGCTGCGTCCTGTGGTGGCCAGTCTTTCTGTAACGAGGAGCGAGGAGGCGGACGCACACGCTGAGATAAGCGAGATTTATTAGGGGCAAATCCAGGGTCGTAGTCAGAACATTCCAGGGTCAGAGAGCCGACACGTACAGACTTAGGGTAAGACATCACAAGAATCAACACAAACAAAGACACGATACAAAAGGTACATAGACTGGCAAACGGAAAGGGCAAACACAAGGCTTAAATACACGTAACAATGAGGGACAGGTGAATACAATCAGGGGCGGAGTTACAAGACCAAAACATGAGCACATGGACAGGACTGGGAGGAGCCAACCGTGACAGCAGCTCATCGATTTGTCATTCAGACCGAAGGTTTTTCTATAAATACATTTTTTAAAGTAATGTGGAACCTGACTTTATAGTAGGTGTTTACGTCTGTACAATGCAGTGCCTGCAGCCGACAAGACTACAGTAACATTCTCTACTGATGACTCAAGACTCCCACTCTCACTCCAGAGACCCGAGACCAGAGGCAGTCTTTCCACTTCATACTCAGCTGTCATGGTGTCTTAAGATGTCTTGACAGTATTTATAAGATGTCGTAAGATGTTGTCTTATGTCAAGACATCTCAAGAACATCTTAAGACGTATGAGTGAAGACACTGTCCTTGTCTTGAGACATGAAAGTTAACGTCTTAAGACGTTAGAAGTGATTATTTTGTGTGTCTTGAAGACGAGGCATGACTTAAGATATAAGTTGTCCTAAGAGATGTGTTTTAAGACAGTTCAGTTGAGAGCAAAGAGAGGTCGACTACAAAAAGTCCTGTGGTGTGACTGTGGTGTTCCTGTGGTACTGCCAAACTGAAAATTCCAACAGAGGATTGCCAGGATGATGACCACAGCACTCCCTGATGTAGATTCTAGCAAGAATATAGCAAGTATGTCCTCAAGAAAACAGCCTGCTGGAATCTTCTGTCTTCTGTGTGATATTCCCAGAAGAACCTCACTAAGGTTTTACTTGCTGTAATTTTGTAATTCTTTTTTTGTATGTTTTGTTTTTTGATTACTGCAGAAATGTGTTTACAGTAGCAAAGGAGCAAAAGAACAAAATCAATTATTAACCATTTACTTTCCCTCAAGAAGGTTAAACTCGTTTCCTTACATCACTGAAGCTCACGGTAGAATCACCTTCCATTTATCTCCACTGGTAAGTGATACAATCACAGCCAGTCACAGCCTTTTGCTCATTTACAGAAAACATGCCAGGATTAACACACTGATCTATTTTCAAAGGTACAATTGTAACCAGAGACAACAAGCTAGGAACCAAGATGAAACAACTTTGAACTAATAGCAAATAAATGTACCTAACAACTAACCTGAGTAGTTTGGAGATCACATACAACCAAAACTTGATGTAAAATAAGGACTTAGTTCACTCTCTTCAACATCTACACTTCTATTTATTTTCTTAAGTAGATCAGGGCTGCCCAAAGTTACACATTAGGACTTTTGGCCCAACAGAAACAGAACAAACTATTTTATATACTATATAACTTTCAAAATTATCTCCAGGTATTGGAAAACACAAACAATAATAAACAAATTTTCCTGGGCTATGCTTTGGATTGCAGAGTAAATTATTTTAACAGATTAACAAGAAAATACAAAACTGTAAAATAGTGATTTTCCATATCTCTTTAAATTACATTATTGTGATTTATGTGTACTTATTATTATTCTCGTTCTCCTTCTTATTATTATTTTAAAAGTTGATAAAAAGATACCTTCATTAAAAAATGAAGCAGCTGTGAAATAGTAATGTTTTTAAAACATTAAGGGTTTATTACAATAAAAAGGTATTTAAAAGCATTGAATTACACACACACACCTTTTCTAAGCCACTTTACCCTCAGGGTTGCAGGGGGATGTTGTGCTGGAGCCTATCATTGGGATACACCCTGGACAGGCCGCCACTCCATCAGACATACACATTCACACCAATGTAGCATGTCCAATTGGCCTGACTGCATGTCTTTGGACTGTGGGAGGAAACCCACATAGACACAGGGAGAACATGCAAACTCCACACAGAGAGGATGCTGGCCACCCGGCCGGGGAATCAAACCCAGGCCTCCTCGCTGTGAGGCGACAGCGCTACCCACCACGCCACCGTGCCACCAGCACTGAATTAGATTTAGAAATTTTGCAACAATGCTGTATTACAAAATAGTTGAATAAGAGTCTTCCATGTTGAAGGCATGGTCTGAACTCACAAATAAGTTTTCACTGATTCCATTAGCTTTTCTAATGCAACAGAAACATTTAAAAGGGGAATTCCACATTTTTCTAAACTTGGCATAATTCTGTCATTGCGATGAAAATAAAGGCATTTAGTGGTTTTATAGAAAATGCCTCATTGTAGAGAAAGTTGCAGACTCGGAACCATGTGCCTATTATTATAACTTTTGTTGTTAAATTTGTTCTGAAATTTATGACTGTAGTATGAAATAATGTATGTAATGTTTGTATGTTTATAAAATAATATACAACAATATATATTAAAATAAATAATACCATTATGCATCCTACATAGAACAAAAAATAAATAATTGGAAAAAAAAAACAATTATTTACTAGAATTTTTGCTACAAATAATGTTACATTTTAAAATTCCCTTAAAAATATTTAAAAGTAAAAGATTTATTTAAAAATAATTAGGGAAAATGTAAAAATAAATATGCATCCTACATCTTGAGACATCTTGGGATGTTATTACAGCCAAGACATCTTAAGATCTGTGTCTATAGACATGTCTTCGTTTCTTAAGACATGCTTCAAGATGTCCTAAGACTTCATAATGTCTCTTTAGACATGTCTTAGGACATCCTAAGACATGGTAATGGCTGAGTATGTAGGGAAAGGTAGGCAGCTGTCTAGGGCCTCCGGTAAGATACTGTCTCTGTCCAGAGAAAAAAATGTAGATTTTTAGATTAATTTTACATTTTTCTGTTATTGATCATTTGAAAAGAGCAGCCATGATTTACATTGTGTGAAAATTTCATGATGAATGGACAAATAGAAATGCTCAGAATAATATATATAATAATTTACCTGAAAAGTTGCCATTTTAATGGCATTTTAATCACTATCGCAGGTCCTTCCTTCCTGCTGCTGTGAGACTGTTCAACCAACACTGCTCCGAGTAGACCACACACACACACACACACACACACACACACACACACACACACACACACACACACATACAATATACACACACAATATACACACGCTCAGAATGTAAATATTTTTCATTGTGCAATATGTTCATAAGTGCAATACAGATCGTATGCAGCTCTTTTTTATTCTTATTTTGTTGTAAATAGTCTAGAGATTTAACTTTAATTTTTATTATTTATAATGTTTATAATGTTTATACAGTTTCCCGTTTCTATTACTGAGTGCCTTACTACTGTTACTCTGCTGCTGCTGTAATACTGTGAATTTTCCCGCTGCGGGAATAATAAAGGATTATCTTATCTTATCTTATCTTATCTTAACTTAATGCAGATTGCAAATGTAAATTAATGTGATTTTATTTTAGGCATTACATTAATTATTTTTGTCTTTTTGGTGATGGATTAGAATTGCCATACTATAGTATCATACAGTAAGGATTATTATTATTATCATTATTTTGTGTATATTTTCTCTAGACTTTGTGTATATTTAATATATTTCAATTATATATACATATACATAATTATATATATATATATATATATATATATATATATATATATATATATATATAAAACTTATTTTCTGTAGAGAGATTATCTGAGCCTCACCACAAGCATTCCAATGCATGAATGTCTTTATTTTATTATTATTAATAATAATAATAATAAATATTATTACAATTTTACTTGCTTAGAACATGCAAAATGAGTCAAAACAAGTAAAAATGTCTAGGAATAAGTTAACAGGCCCATATCATGGACAGCTACATTTTCACTGCTTACAGTGAAAAAGCATAAAAGACATAGTAGCAAAAATAGTCTTTTTAATTTTAAGGAATAAAGAGAGGCTGGAAAATGGTCCTGTAATTACAACAGTTTTTGGCATCAGAATCCACACAAACCTTATAAATGAACCTTTAATACAAAAAACGGACTCTTCACATCAACTTAAAATATTCTTATAACAATTTCAATGAAAAATATTGCATTTAGATTTAAGGCGAGGTTTTGTCAGTGTAGATGGTTGCACCAGTCAGGAGCCCAGAGCCTCAACTAATTTAAGAATGTGTATGCAGGGACAATCCTGTCACTAAAGTCACTAAATCTGCATGACATGGCTTGTGAACATGTTTGGTGCAAAGCCTGATATACAGCATTTTTGCTGAGGTGCTTAACATCTCCAACTCTGTATATACTACAGGATACTGTACATACTACTACATTTGTGGGACAGTGAGTGCACAGCTGCAGTGAGTGCCATTGCACACTGAGGGGACTTACATAAATAGATATTGCCCTCAACTAAAGAATCCATTATCAGTCAAAGACTCAGTCTGTAACTTAGTAGTCTAGAAAGGTGATGCCATTTTTAAGACAGCATAGAGGGGAGATTTCTATTCTCTTGGGCTTATCCTGCCCCAAGCAGGTTAGATTCAGAGGATACAGTGCTATGGCGCCACAACTTACTGGCAGGTGAGCCACCACCATTCCACTGACAAATCTGAATTGAGTTTGCTCAAAGTCAGCATGTTAACCCCAAAATCCTTCTACAATCCTCAAGACATCCTAACCATGAATTTTGTGTTGGTTTCCTGACTGATGCTTTTAAGAAACCAACCTAAAATGCCCAAAATATTCTGACAGTAGACAGTGTACTTAGTTAGCAACATAAGTAGTCATGACATATTAACATCACTGTAAACCTTCTATGTTGTTTTTACTTTTTTCAATTGAGATTTTAAAATAGCATCAATTTTTCTATTACTGTAGCTTTTCATGCTACAAGCCAAGCGATTCATACTATAAAAATGGTGAATAAAACATAAAATGAAGTAGCCCTGTCACAATCATCACGTTTTGGGTGATGACTAATTATGCCATGGCTTTTTTTGAAAGACCATTAAATTGTATTTGTGTATAAGCCTAATGTAGTCAAATTAATTGATTAGTTATCTGTCTGTCTGTCTTATTAGCTCTCAACAGATGCCAAAAACAGCTGGGGCTTAAATAAACAAATATTACTCATTGCTGCCCTCTATAGGTGTTATAATACCATGTCAGAAGTGTTTATTATTTCTGTAAGATTCAAAACATGTTATATGCGTTATGCCTCTCCTGCTCTCTTTTTATTTACAAGCAACCTAATGACGGAAAAATGTGTCTTATTGACATTCTGTTTGTTGGGACTAACATATGATTCTGAAAGCTGACAACAGTGGAAATTAACTGTAGGCAGTTTAATAATTGCAGTCAAGTGAAGTAATTGTCATAGGGTGATTATGTAATAATTGTGACAGGCCTTGTATAAAAATATCTTAACTGACATAGACATGTATCTTAGTAGAGACACTTTTTATTGCATCTTTATTATTGTTGCGCATGAAATGCTTTGCTCAGATTTTCCCCCCATGAAAGCTTTTGAAGTGATGCAATACTGTACTCACTCTGCCAAAGGCTGTTATGAGACTGTGTGACAAATAGTGGCACTCGATTTGAATCAAAGTGAACAGATGAAGACTTCAAAATGCAACCAATACCAAACAGCATTAAAGAGTGAAAGAAACCAAAAGAAAAAAAGAAAAAAAAGAAACCACACTCAAAAAAAGGTACAAAACTACCACCGGGGCAGTTCCCCTTTTGTCATTGGGGTGCTACCCTCAAGGGAACATCTCAGTACCTTCCGTCAGGGAACATGGTTGTACCATAATAATAATCCATTGCAATTACATTGTCCAAATTGTATTGAATCCACACACCCAGTCTTGTTTCCAGCCTTGTTATTTTTTTGCGTCATTTTCAAGTTGCACCTGTACCTGAACCCCTCTCAAATTAAATATAGCATCACAATTTAATGAAACATTTTGTGTTGTTGACTGAATGTTTACAGTAGTCAGGGGTGTGGAGTGGTCTAAACTTTTCTAATGAGAACATACATGAGTGCCTACAGATATTTAACACCAAAGTATGTGGACACCTGTCTATCATACCTCAATGAGCTTGTGGAACATCCCATTCCTGTTCCAAAATCATTAGCATTAAGACCCTCCCTCCCCCTCATCTGGAAAGGCTTTCCACAAGATTTTACAGTGTATCTGCAGAAATGACAAGGGCAGATGAAAAAACAGTACTTGTGGCAAAGGTAGCATCCTTTGACAGTTTCACGTTTAAAGTCTCTGAACACTTTAGTATCATTCTATTGCCATTGTCTGCCTATGGAAGTTGCCCATCTATATATTTGATTTTATACACCTGTTAGTAGGAGGTGTGGCTGAAAAACCCAACCTTGGTAGTTTGAAGACGTTTTCTCACTGGTAAGAGATAACAGTACTGTGCAGGTACATTTTTTTGTTCTACAAGGTACCAATTTTAATGGATTATGGTACAATTATGTTCCCTGACTGAGAGTATTGAGATGAACCGACCTAGTGACAGGCTTAATAGGGGGATATACACTCACTGGCCACTTTATTAGTAAAAGATTTGACAAGCAATTGAACTTTAATAAAGTGGCTGGTGAGTGTATGGTTCCTTCATAGGGACCCTCACTCAAATCACACTATTTCACCACGTAATCTATAACTAAAATGTATATAACTAGCTTGTATAAGAAAAAAAGTCACTATAAAGTTAATGTGGTATACTAAAAGCCTATATAAAGCCAGTGTAGTTGTTTTATACAAATCTGTGGCTGTTGGTGTTATTGTCATTGTCACTATTTCATAAATTCAAATAACATACTTTGATGTGTTCATGTCTACACTACTACTGCATATTAGCTAGCTAGCTTTATCAGTGTCAGTGGAGCATGACGGAACTTGTATTTTTTATTTTTTGTGTGTGTGGTAAATTTATATATGCACTGTAAACTTTAAGATGGCATTGCAGAAAATGAATCACTTCCACAATCAGGAGTTGTCTATTTGTGTACTCTCATTTAGCCTACTGTTGCTTTAAATTATCTCTCCGTGTCATCCACATTTTTTAACCACTGCAATAATCTCCCGGGAGATGTGTGCCTGTAACTTGGGCGAGGTTGTGGCAAGTGATTTCTACCTCATTACAATCTGATCGATCGCTGCTCAGCTTGTTTGCATAAAGTTCAACCAGCTAGAGAAGCAAAGGTTGCTGTGTTGGTCATATGTATATCTGTAAGCATATCTGTACGCTCATCTCTCACCACACCAATATATTTCTGTATCATGTTTGACATTTCATGCAAATTATTCATTTAATTAAAATTAAACAGAAAAAAATGTCTTTGGCCTAAAGTCATGGTAAATGTTACCTTACAGATTATTATAGAAACAAATGAGCTCTCACGAGCAGCCGTGGACAGTAACAAAGTAAATGTAATCCATTAGTGTACTTAAGTAGTTTTTTTTGTGTATCTGTACCGAAGTTTTTCCATTTTGGGCGTCTTTTTACTTTCACTCCACATCCTACATTATGTGAAATCTGTTGTTCCTTTTCGTTTGCGTGTGCATAAAAACATAACGTCAAAACAAAAGAAGTGTGAAGCAGGAACACCAGTCAGGGAACAGCGGTCACTTTGTTTAGAGCTTGTTTTGACCTGTTGGTCATACCGACTCAGTGCAGCACACGGTTCAACATCAGCACAGCAGCGTAAAACTTTGGGAGAGTCTGTTCAACATAAATGATGAACTAACCTAACTTTGTGTAAATAGAGCACAATATAGAAATATGTCCACATATGCAGTCGTGACTGATGCTGCTTTTTACTGAATTTCTACAAACACCATTTTATTTTATAAATTAGTAAATTAGTTTGGGCTGGTTTATGTTTATGAACAGAGGCCTACAGATCAACATAGTAAAGGAGCTCACCTGTGATCCTGAGTTTAAAGCCAGTTTTTATTCAACTTAAACTTGGAACTAAGTTGTAAATAAATCTGAAACTGAAACTTTGCTTGTGTGTAAAAAGTGATTTCAGAGCCACTCGGTTCTCCCTGATGGAAACTGTTTACCTTCAGTGTTTTGTGCTTATGATCATTTTAATAGACGTCAGCGTCACTAATTAATGACGTTCTATTAAAAGACTGGTTTACCAAGAGAGACGCTGGAGGACTTTCACCTGAAATGAGTTCATGAAGCCAGTCTTGTTATAAAAATGGTAATAGGCCATAATTACTCTTTTAGTACTTTTCATTTTGATACTTAAGTACATTTGAAGGTAAAAACTTTAGTACTTTTACTCAAGTGGAGGTCTAAAGGGAGGAACTTCTACTTTTACTAGAGTAATATTTTAGCTTGGGTGTCTCTACTTTAACTCAAGTACATGATTTGTGTACTTCATCCAGCACTGCTCACGAGACCTTCAAATCACGTGCGTCTTTGTTACGTTCAACTTGGAATCTTATGCCTTGTTGAGAGTGACAAATACAGACTCATCAGAAACACGTGAGAGATGAGACTCTTTGGACTTTGATTTAATCTCATTTTTATTAATGCACATAAACCACATATTGTACTGTTTTGGTGGAGCTCACACCTATTTCAGGGTAGTTAATCTGCCCTTGGCCACCTCATAATTCGAGTGCTGCACAGATATGTGTCCATTATGATAGACATTTCATACATGTTATGTATTACTCTTTAATCAGCATCAAAAGAACAAAAACAAAGAACGTGAATATTCATGAGGTTAATCACAGATAATGGCACCAGTCTTATCAGTAATGATTGTTAAGACTGTAGTCTGAATATCTGACATCCTTGTTTGAAAGAGTATTAGTGACAGAATCAGGGAGAACAGTGTTCAAGCACATTGTTTTGGAGGGAAGCAGAATCTGTGTTAATCCTGTAATGTTGGGTATTACCGGAAAGTCCTAGTGATCTGCTGTCTTGAGCACTTCTATTTTCCTTTCACAGTTTTGTCCACATTTCCATTATAATGGTATTATTTCAGAAATATGGCATTAAAGATGAAAGGACAGGTTTGGCCAGGGATGACATATGTAACACCATCACATCATCAGGATGCAATACAAGATTACTGCATTTCAGTGCAGGTGTGGAAAAATGGAAGTGATCGGATTATACATCTATTATGAAAATATATGAAAACACTCTTACATACCAAACATGATTTTTCAAATGGGGAAAAAGGCTCTCTGTTGAATGTTTGGGAACCTCTGCAGGTGACATGAACTCAGTATAGTGTTGTATGCAAGACCACTAAATGCTAGTCCGAGGCAAGACTGATACCTGGACACACTGACTCAAAGCCATTATAAAGATTCGGTGGTAGTCGAGTCCAAGTCATGATCAAGAATTTGTAACTGTATAGTCTGACTAAACCAGGAGTGGCCTAGATTAGACCGAGACCAGAATAAGATCTTCCCAATATTAGAATAAAAACTACAGGAAAAACAAATTAATTTTTACATTCATTATCATCCATCATACTATACATAATGTAGATTAATAAACATGATTATATATGATATGATTTTATCAAATACAACATTTTATACTATATAATATATATATATATATATATATATGTATGTATATATATATATATATATGTGTATATATATATATATATATATATATATATATATATCCTAAAATTATAATTAATTATTGTTATATTAGTCTTCCCGTGACGCTGAGGGAGTAGCGGCTTAGAAAGTGTGTGTGTGTGTGTGTGTGTGTGTTAGTCTTAGACCAACTTTGTATTGTAACTTATATAAACCAACATAGATCTACATACATCTATTCTTATTATTGAATAAAAATATAGTACTACATTCTGATCTGCCCTCAGGGTGAGTTCTAATGATAGAAATAAAGGTTCCATTTCTAATGACCTCAGACAGAGGTGTTGCACTAGGCCGCTCTAGAGAACCACCTTACCCCGAGACCAAGACAAGACTGAGACTGGACCCGAATACTACAACACTAACTCACACCACCAATTTCAGTTGTCGTGGCAACAGCCAAGCTGAACAGACAGTTGTATCTCAGCAACTTGTGAAAAATGTCAAAAGGCTTGTCCTCCTCTTCCTCATGCGCACGTTTCCAAAAGCAGCTAAAACAGGCTAACAGACATCTGAGCTATATGTGAAAAACATCATTTTTTTGAAAGAGAAATATAAACAAGCGAGCGAGACTCTCTGTACTGCTTTGCTTTTTCAAAATCAAGGGATTAGCCTGCTCAGTGGCTTTGACTTTTTGTGAGGAGCTAAAGATACACCTTCACATGTCAAGTATGTCATGTACAGTCTGC